>NW_004443971.1:7452162-7488458 GCF_000243295.1 Trichechus manatus latirostris
CACTCACCAAAGTGGGATGCAGAACATTTTCTTAATAAGCTTTGTTATGCCAATTGACCTAGATGTCCCCTGAAAGCATGGTCCCCAGACCTCCACCCCTGCTACTCTGTCCCTCAAAGTGTTTGGTTGTATTCAGGAAACTTCTTAGCTTTTGGTTTAGTCCAGTTGTGCTGACTTCCAAAACCAGGAGTTTTGAGATGACTTACTAATCATTACAGGATTACTCTCATGTACAGAATTGCTGAGGATCTGACCACTTGAGGGTCTCTAAGCAGGTAATAAAGAATGATCTTTTGATAAACCCAGGGCAGCACTCATATTCCCAAGATGTCCCAACAGGAAGCTTAGAGCCATCAGTCTGAATTCTAGGCTTAGAAAAAGGATACCTTGGCAGGGACTCACACTGACCTAGAGACAAAGACCACAGGAACATCAAAACCAAGAAAGGCTAAGCTTCTACTCTGTTGTTTTACCACCAATTATCCTGACAACTTTGATGTTTAGAATGTCACTCTAAAATGGGGCAATATTTCCTGGGACAAAGAACATAGGCCATTTCAGTATGGATGAACATAGAGAGGAATAAGTACAGAGGTTCAAATCCTTTTTAAAATACACTTCATAGGAAGGGATAGATGGAACCATTTTCCATAAAATTGCACAAAGATCCTGGAACCCTATGAATAAAAACTAGAGTGGTTTTCTGGGATAGCCTAGAACACTAACGTACATCAGAGACCCTGTAAACTCAGCACACACACGTATGCTCCTCTAACATTACTTTAATGAATTCACATCATTATCTTAGTCATTAAAACTTTAGGGTCCTAGAGAGAAGAAAATATGTTTCTTCATTATTTTATTCTATCAACCTAGGAGAGTAATATGCTCCTTGAGAGAGCTTAGTAAGTACTTTCTGATGGGTACTAGATAAAACAAACTAGTCATTTCAGGACAGTTCCTTGTGACTTACAATAATAGTAATAATATTAATAATGAAATGTATTATATGCTATCATATAATTTAGGATGTACCTGGAAAAGGCATTTGGCGGGGGGCAGGGGAGGGATATGAGAGAGGGCTCAAGTTTCAACTACCTAAGTTTATGTACAGAAAGCAAGAAGTCAGTATTCTTCCAGATCAGACTGTAGCCTGGGAAAAAAGTTGCTAGCTGTGAAGCCTTCCCAGAATAGCAATGTATTTGAATTTCAAATTTATAAATCCTCCTCTTTCTTAAACAAGTGAGAGATGGATACAGGTAACAGTCAAAGAATAAACATGGACTAACTGACACAGGAGTCCCTGGGCAGTGCAAACAGCTAACTGGCTCAGCTGCCAACTGAAAGGTTGGAGGTTGGAGCCCACCCAATGGCACCTCGGAAGAAAGGCCTGGTGACCTACTTCCGAAAAAGCAGCCATTGAAAACCCTATGGAGCACAGTTCTATTCTAACACACATGGGATCACTATGATTCAGAATGGACTCCACAGCAACTGTAGCAGAACGGTCACAAGAACATACAAAGTTACAGCCAGAACCAGCTCTTTTGTAGAACCACACTCCTCTTGGAAAAGCCACAAAGACTAAGTATGGCCATCACAGTTGGGACCCAGGTCTCACTGCTGGTCCTCTTGTATGTCTTTCTCCAACTCCTTTGGTTTCCTCCATTAACACCTACAAATGTCACCAGTGCCCCATTCTGTGCAATATAGGAAGATTCTGTAAGGAAAATCAGGGGTTGACCTCAATGAAAGCCAACTTCATAATCCTGTTATTACTTGTACTAATTCATCTTAATCAAGTGATTTAATCTGCAGTCATACAATGTAAACAAGTATAATCCCAAATTTTCCTCCACAAACTGGACAACCAATTTAAATTCACAAGAATTTATCAGTAGCAACAAGAGATTAGGATGGAACCAAGATCCAGAAGCAGCAAAAGCAGAAGGGCACTTCATATCATGAGCTTCTAAGGTGAAAGGAGATAAGAACTACATTTTCTGGATGAGGAATAACGGGAAATTCTCATCCACAATAAGGAGACTTGATTCCAGTACTCTGTTCTGGGACACTCTCCCTCATTAGTAACAAAATTGCCCAGATCCCAGGTCACACGCAGAATTTTCAGAAGTCATGTTCTCTTCAATCTCAGAAGAGGGAAGGGTAATCCGTGAACAACTAAGGAACCATCTCCTTGATGCATACTTTTCTCAAATCAGGAGTGAAAATCAGAGTAGATAATGACTGGGTCTAAACTAGAAGATTTCCTGAAGAAGAAGGTGGCAACTCACTCACATATACAACCTTCACACCATTTAAAAAATGAACTAGGTGAATCAGTTTCTGCAGAACAGAAATGCATTTAACTCTTTATTTGGGTCCAAGCAGCTTTACCTGGAATGGCTTGTAAATTCCATATGAAATGAATAAGGAATATATAGGATAATAAAAATAAAATAAAAATGGAGGTCAGAAAGCAGATAGCCACAGGAATATTCATTGAGAAGAGAATTATAATCAAGTAATCTAATACTGAATTTCCTGGTTATTGGATAAATACTTTTTGAATGATGATTATACATAATAACTAAAACACGTGCTGTACACAAGAAATGTTATCAGTGACTATTAGAGATAAGGTTCCCATTCTCCTGGAGTTCATATTCCAATAGAGGGAGACAGACCATAAATACCAGTAAATAAACAAGATGATGCTGTAAAGAGAATATACAGAGTGATGTGTGATAGTTGCACTATAGGAGATAGAGGACATAGTTATGTAATAGAGAGTGACCTGGGGTAAGGGGCTACTTCACATAAGGGTGACAGTGGAGCTGAGAACTGAGTGTTGACAATGACCCAGGCAAAGAACCATCTGTAGGAAGAGTGTTTCAACAGAGGGAGCATCTAGTGCAAAGACTAAGGAAACTTGGCTGTGTTCAAGGAATAGACAGAAGACCAGGTGGCTGGAGCAGAGGGAGTGAGGGGGGAGTAGAAAGAATTCCAGAGCAAGGCAGAGGCCTTGTAGTTGAGGATAAGGGCCCTGGATTTTATTCTAATGTGACGGGAAGCCCTTGGCAGGTTTTAACCAGGGGAGAGATAGGATCTGATCCCAGATGCAGGTAGGTTTGTAGATGAAGTGATTGGAAAATGAAGGAATTCCTTCATGATTATTTTGTTTTCTCATTGTAGGACAAGGTAAGGTTGTCAATCAAGACAAGAGCGAAATTTAAGAGTGCAGGAAGTCTGAATGGTTTATGCAAGTAGACAAAAGGAGAGAGTGGGAAAAAAGTCTTACGAAGGAACTTTGCTCTCCATATGACTTTGCCCATAGCAGTGTGTCCTATAGACACTTGCTTCAGAATCTTCCAGAGTGCTTGTTAAATCTCAGCTTCCTGGGCCACGCTCCAAACCTCTGAGTCTCTGAAGGTGGGCTGGAACCCAGGAACCTGCATCTTAAAAAAGCATCTCAAGAGTTTCTAAAGCATGCTCATGGGCAGGAACTGGCTGAGAGCCAAGAGACAGTCTGGAGAGGGTATTCAGCAGAAGCCAGGAAGGGGAAGTGGACAAAGCATGAGCAAGGAACAATGGGATGACAGTTGGACAAGAAGATGAGCAGTGCATACTTGATAGGGAAGCCATGGGAAATCAGGAGGGGCATGTTTAGGTGAGGTCAAATTTCAAAGGGTTTGAAACTCTGAAGAGATAATTTGTAGATTTTTGAACAAGGGAGTGGAATAATGAAAAAATATATACATATATAATTTTGTTTTTCATGAGTGGAAGGGTTAAAGAAGCTGGGATTAGAGTGACTTGTAAGAGAGGAGGCTGTTACATGGGTTAATATAATGCTTATAAAAAACCAAAACAAAATTCGTTGCCATTGAGTTGATTCCGACTCATGGTGACCCCATGTGTTACACAGCAGAACTGAGCTCCATAGAGTTTTGTTGGCTGTAATCTTTATGGAAGCAGATCACCATGCTTTCTTCCGTGGTGCAAGTTGGGTGGGTTTGAACTGCCAACCTTTTGGTTAGTAGTCAAGTGCAAACTGTTTGCACCACCAGGGACCTAATATAATGCTTAGGATTAGAATATTGGAGTAAGAATGATAAAAAGACAAAACAAAGAGCACATTAGCTGTAACATTTGACAGGTAGGTAGCCCTGGCCTTTCATGTGTCTAGAGATAAGTGACCTAGAGCATGGCTCTGCTCTGGTAACCAGTGCAGACTTGGAGGGGATGATGAATTGGCAGAGCTGCTGAAGAATTTGATTTTCAATTGATGCTATCCTTTTTGTAATTTATAAATGGGAATGGAATACTGGTGGGAAGCTAGGTCTGGAACTATGCCTTGTGGAAGTGTTAGGGAAAGTCGTGATTGTGCACTTGTTCAAAGGGAGTTAATATACAGAAAAATGAAACAGAAATGCAGATGTGATTGTGGGAAATATTCAGTTAAGGTTCAGGAGAGACTTGAATGTCAGGAAAGCAGACAGAGTACAAGGTGTAACAGAACCAATGTAATGCAATGTCCCAGACACTTTAGCAAGTTGAGGGTGTTCGCTTAAATTCTGGTCCACACAGTAGGCTTATTGGTGATATAAGTGGTAACAACTAACATCTAACTTTAATTTGTCTAATTCCCTTGATACCACGCCAGCTCATCACTAGATTCATTTTACAGATGAGGAAACTGAGCATCAGGGAGTTAAATGACATGCCGAAAGTTACCAGTTATTGCGGTCTCCGTACCGTAAACCTCTTAATAAACTAGGAATGCACTGTACCCTGAAGATAATTAAAAAGTTAGATCATCTTATAGCCAAGAGACTCTAATCTTAACAAAACATAAAATTAAGCCAATCTAGAAAAAAAAAAGTTACGTTAAACATTAAACATTACGGAAGGTAAATAACACGGAGGAAACCACGGTTTTAAGTCACGTCTCCGCTTTTGAAAACGACTCCACATGTTTAACGTTCAGAACCTCTTTACCAACTTCACATCAAAGTTCAAAAGATAAGAGAACCGTGCCTGGCAGATAGACATTATTATTCTACTTTAGGGACAGGGGCGGGAGGCTTTGCTGCATTTACTGGGTAGGAGCAGAGTTCAGCGTACACAGCAACACCTCCGCGTGGCGGAGCCTGCTGCGGAGGTCACCGCACACAGTCTGGGGAGGTTTCGGTCACGGGGCAAGTCGGAGCGCTTGCAGCCCTCCGAGAGCAACGGCGATGAGCACTACAGAATCCAAGGCGCGGGGAGTCCAGAGAAGACGGAGCGAGCATGCAGCCAGCCACGCCGGGTATCATACAGAGCCAGTCTCCAGTTCTGGTGGTCTCAGCCCGTGGGGGTAATTTGAGACCAGGAGACTGCAGGGGTCTCCCAAAGCTAGCGGGAGGCAAGCAAGCGTCCAGCACTACCCTTACTTTCTCGCTTTCGACTCCCTGCTTTGCATCGCAGCACAGTGGTCCCCCCTGCCCCAGACGCGTCCCTACCTCCGCGCTCCCCCTCCCGGTCACCGAAGACCCCTGGCGCGACGAGAGCCAAGAAAACCCAAAGGAGGTGCGCTGCGCCCATGCCACGGCGGAGCTCCAGCGGCACGACGCCTTCTGAGATCCGCGAGCCTCTGGGAGGGCAGGGCTGGAGCAGGAGGCAGCTGCAAGCAAGGCGGAGGTGGGCCCTTAAATAGCGCCTGGCACCTCATGCTGGGTTTGCTCGAACACCTGCAGGCTGCTAGCGGGCGGGACTCCGACTCTCAAGAGGATGGAAGAGGCGGGAGGGGCTGGCAGGGGGCGGGGGGCGAGCCGAGGAACTCAAGAGTAGCTTTTAGCTTTGACTCTCCATCCCCTCGCCTTGGTGCACTGGCTTTCCAACTTTTTTGATCCTGCAACACAGTTCACCCCCTTAGCTCTCTTTAGAACTGAAACAAAAATTCATAAAATAGTGCTCAAGTTTACAAATCTGCAGTGCTCTCTTATTCTATCCTACTCAACTCAACTCTATTATATTCTTTTCTAAAATTCTGGGTTTTATTCATTAAATTTACTTCAAAACCTAGGTCTAACCCTTTGTTTCCACTGTTTGCTTAGAGAGGGAACTCACAAACAGCAGCCACCTCTGCTATTGTCCTTTTTACTTTGAAGTAATTCCTACAGAAAAGTTGCAAAAATAGCCCAAAGAATTCTCATATACCCATCACCCAGATTCTCCATTAGATAAAATATAGCATTAGATAAAATGCTAACATTTTACTATATATTCTTTATCGTTATCTATTCATCTAACTACACATACTTATGTATACATGTATATGATTGTTGTTGGTTGCTGAGTAGAACCTCTCCATAGGATTTTCAAGGCTGTGACCTCTCAGAAGCAGATCTCCAGGCCTGTCTTCCCAAGGTGCCTCTGGATGGGTTTGAACTGCCAACCTTTGTGCTAGTAGTGGAGCTCTTAACCACTTGTGCCAGCCAGGGACTCATATATATAATTTAACGATTATAACTAGATAATTATCACTTCAGAGTCATTTAAGATAATTTACAGGTATGACACTATCTCCTCTCAATACTTCAGTGTGTATTTCCTAAAAATAAGGACATTCTTTTACATAAGTACAGTACAATGATCAAAATAGGAAATTAACATTGTATAATATCTGGAGCCCTGGTGGTGCATTAGTTAAGCATTTGATTGCTAACCAAAAGGTCGGCAGTTCGAATCCACCAGCCGCTCCTTGGAAACCCTATGGTGCAGTTCTACTCTGTCCTATAAGGTCGCTATGAGTTGGAATTGACTCTACGGCAATGGGTGGAATACTATTACCTAAGTTACAGACTGTATTCATATTATTCCAATTGCCTCACTAATGGTCATTATAGCAAAACAAAAACAAAACAAAAAACCCCAAAGCCAAAACATTATAGAAAAAAAAAAGAAGCCAAAACTTTTTATTCTTATCCAGGATCAGTCAAAGATCACACTTTGCATTTGATTATCATGTCTTGCCCCCACTCCTGCCCTTTAATTTGGAAATGGACTCAGTCTTTTTTATCTTTCATGACCTCGACCTTTTTGAAGACTACATGGTGGTTATTTTTGTAGAATGTCCCTTAAATTAGTTATCTGTTGCAGTGTAACAAATTACCATAAACTAGTGGCTTAAAGTGAGAATAAACACTGATTATTTCACACAGTTTCTGTGGGTCAGGAATTTGAGAGCGGCTTAGCTGGGTTGTTCTGGCTTAGGGTCTCTCGTAAGGGTGTAGTCAAGACATCAGTTGGAGTTGCAGTCATCCAAAGGTGTGATGGTTAAGATTGTGTGCCAACTTGGCTGGGCCATGATTCACCGTGTTTTAATGTTATCACTCCCATGATTGAATATACTGTGAGTAGCCGATCAGATGAAAGGGAGTCTCCTTGGGGGTGTGGCCCGCATCTGTATATAAACAGACGTTCTGGCTTTTTGCTCTCTCTGGATCCTGTGGCTGCTTCCTGTCGTCTCATCTTCCCGTTCTTGGGACTTGAGCTGTCAGCTTATCTGCCAAACCTGGGATTCCTCGATCTGCACAGCTTGTGAGTGGGAGCCGTGCTCTCCGACCTTCCGATCTTCGGCTTGCCAGCTTCTGCAGCTGTGTGACTTGGGAGAGGCCTCTACCCTGATCCACGGACTTGGGACGTTCTAGCCTCTACAATCATGTGAGCTGTTTCCTTGATATAATCTCTCTCTATATATTTATACACTTTACTGGTTTTGCTTCTCTAGAGAACCCAGCCTAAGACAGAAGGCTTCACTGGACCTGGAGGATCCACTTCTAAGATGGTTCATTCACATGGCTGGATGCCTCACTTCCTTACCATGTCAAACTTGTCATAAGGCTGCTTGAGTGTTCTTTTGACATGGCAGCTGGCTTCCCCCAGAGCAAGAGAGAAAGGCAGAAACCACATTGTTTTTTCTGACCTAGCCTCAGAAGTCACACTATACTATTTCCACAGTATCCTAGTGAATACACAGGTCAGCCCTTTTCAGTGTGGGAGGGCACTACACATGGGTGGGAATACCAGGAGGCAAAGATCATTGGGGGCCATCCTGGAGGCTGGCTACCTCATCCCTCAATTTGAGTTTGTCTGATGTTTCTTCATGATTAGATTCAGGTTATGCATTTTTGGCAGGAATACTACAGGAGGGGTGTTGTATCCTTTTCAGTGCATTATGTCAGGAGGAACATGATGTCTCTCCTGTTACTGGTGATGTTAACTTTGATCGCTTAGTTTAAGGTGGTATCTGCCTGCTTTCTCTACTCTAAAGTTAATATATTTTCCTTTATAATTAATAAGTATCTTGTGGGAAGATACTTTGAAACCATGTAAAGATCTCATTTTTCATCAAATTTTAGCACTAATGTTAGCATCCATTGATGATTCTTGCCTGAATCAATTATTACTATGATGGTTGCCAAATGGTGTTTTTCCTAATTCAATCATTTCTTCTGTATTTATTAGTTAAAATTCTACTGTAAATAAGAGCTTTCTCTCCCATTTATTCATTCATTTATATCACTATAGACTTATGGATTTTTATTTTATCCAATGTGTCCTGATATGATATTATTATTATTTATTTTAATGCCAAATTATTCCTGATTTGGCTAGTGGGTTGCTTCTGTGTCATTTTGACCTCCTTCCTACATTCTTTAAGCACTTCCTTTCTTTCCTGCAAAACAAGGGATCCCAAGCTCACCTTGTACTTTTATAGCCCCAGCCTTGGACCTTTCCATTTCTCCAAGGAGTTCTGATTCCTTTTAGTGGAGAACGGTATTTAGAAACCAAGATCTTATTGTGTGTGCTTATTGCTATTGTAGTGTCATTGTTTGTATACCTTCTCAGAAGACAGAGCTATGTATGTATGGGAGTGCATATATCTATTCCTTTATATATTTAAATCTATTCCTATCTATATTTATATTTAAATCATGAATTCATACCACTACTTATAATCCCCATCTAACAATACAGGATTCAATTTACTCTTCCACCTTTCCATTCTCCAACAGTGACCCATGTAGTTTCCATTATCCACAATATATTTACGTATTACTCAACCCTAGAATACACAGAATGTAGCTGTAGAGTTGCTAATCCATAATACAGTGAAAAGGAAACCTACAAATTTTACATCTTTTGTTTTGTTTTTAGCCTGAAAGTGTGAAAACAGTATTGCTTTCTTCAAAAATTACCTAAGTTAGTTATGTTATTTTTTTAAAATGCAGTTGGACTCATTTGTTTCACTTTGTATTACATTATAGTTTTCCCCTCAACTTTTCTGATTTTTTTGCATATGTGAAATATTGATGTGGTTCCAAACACCAGAACCATATAAAAGATATACTCAGAAAGTGTCATTTTCCCCATCACTTCTATTCCCACCTCCTTCTTTTCCATTCCATTTCCACCAACCCCTGTAGATACTCAATTTTAAAAGTTTCTGGCTTGTCTGTTTGATATGTCTTTTTGCCCAAATGAGCAGATAAACATATGTCTTCTTATTCTATAGAAGAGTCCTGGACAGAAGGGGAAAATGCAGAACAGAATTTCAAATGCTCATGAAATCCAGATTTTCTGGAGCCATGGAGACTCGATAAACACCCAAAACTATTGCCCTGAGATAATCTTTAAGCCTTAAACCTTAAACCAAAAATATCCACTGAAATCTTCTTAAAACCAAATAATAGTTTAGCTTAACTAGTAAAGAATGTCTTCCTTAAGCATCGTGCTATTTTAAGATCTACATACGTGGAATCAAATTGACAACAGCAACTCAAAAGATTAGATAGCAAACTTAGGGGGCAGTGAGTTTATGTTAATGGGGGGGAGCAACTCAGAAAAGGAGGGTGAGAATGGTTGCATGACTTGAACAATGTAATCAGTGTTACTGAATTGTACATGTAGAAACTGTTAAATTGGTGCATGTTATATACACCAATTTTAGTCAACCTGATAGCTGAGAAATTGTACCTCAGTGTAGTTTTAATTTTTATTTATCTTATTGTGAGTAAGCTTGAACACATATTTTCATAGGTTTAAGACTTAAGAAGAAATAGAAGATCTTAACAGACCCATAACAAGTGAAGAGATTGAATCAGTAATCAAAAACCTTCCAACAAAGAAAAGGGCTGTACCAGATGGCTCCACTGGGAATTTCTACCAAACATTTATAGATGAAGTGATGTCAATCCTTCTTAAACTTTTACAGAAAATAAAAAAGGAGGAAACACTTCCTAACTCTTTCTGTGAGGCCAGCCTTATTCTGGTACCCAACCAGACAACACAAATTAAAAACAAAACAAACAAAAAAACTACAGACCAATAGCCCTGTGTATCTGCTGTGTACATATTTTTTACAACAACAAAAATAAAATAAAATACAAAAAACATGTGTCTTCTTATTTCTCCATTATGTCATGAAAGATAGCATGCTATAGGGACACTGGTACTTTGCTTTATTCACTTAACAAATAGGCTAGAGTTCACTCATTTTTTTTTTTTTTTTACAGCTTCATAGTACTTGATTGTAATAAGTGGACATGCCATGGTTAATTCAAACACTTTCCTAAGTATGGGAATTTAGGTTGTTTTTTAAAAAAATATTTTGCAATTCTAAGCAATGATGTAAAGAATAACCTTGTGTATATGTATTTTCATATTGTTGGAGGTGTATCTTCAGTGCAAATTCCTAGAAGTGGGATTGCTGGGTCAAAAGGTAAACACATTGTTGTTGTTAGTTGCCATAGAGTCAGTTCTGACTCATGGTGACCTCATGTGTGCAGAGTAGAACTGCTTCATAGGGCTTCCAAGGCTGTGACCTTTCAGAAGCAAATCGCCAGGCCTGTTTTCCGAGGCACCTCTGGGTGAATTTAAACCACCAATCTTTCAGCTATTAGTCAAGCACTTAGCTGCCTGTGCCACCCAGGGACTTCTGGAAGCACATTAAAACAGAACAAACGAACAAAACCCCAATTCCGACTCATAGCGATCCTATAGGACAGAATAGACCTGTCCCATAGGGTTTCCAAGGAGCAGCTGGTAGATTTGAATTGCCTACCTTTTGGTTAGCAGTCATGTCTTAACCACTGTACCACCAGGGCTCCATAATACGTTAGGTATTGCCAAATTCCCTCAGTAAGGCTTGTACCTATTAACATTCCTACTAGCAATGTATGATACTGCCTGTTTTCCAAAAGCCTCATTTAACCGAATGTGTTGTGATAGTTTTCAATTTCAGTCAATCTGATAGCTGAGAAATAGTAGTTTTAATTTGTATTTATCTTATGAGTAAGCTTGAACATATATCTTCACAGGTTTAAGACTCAAGAAGAAACAGATCTCAACAGACCCATAATAAGTGAAAAGATTGAATCACTAATCAAATACCTCCCAACAAAGAAAAATCCCGTACCAGGTGGCTCCACTGGGGATTTCTACCAAACGTTTATAGATGAAGTGATGCCAATCCTTCTTAAACTTTTACAGAAAACAAGGAGGGAACATTTCCTAACTCATTCTAAGAGGCTAGCCTTATTCTGATAGCCAAACCAGACAACACAAGGAAAAAAACAAAACAAAACTGCAGACCAATGTCCCATGTGAATATTGATACACAAATCTCAACAAAATACTAGCAAACCAAATCCAATGGCATAGTAAAAGGACTATATAACATGATCAAGTGGGATTTATCCCAGGAGTGCAAGGATCGTTGAAAATCAATGTAAGCAACACATTAATAGTACAAAAGAAAAGAACCATATGATCATCTCAATAGATACAGAAAAGATATTTGACAAACTATAACACCCTTTTGTGATTAAAAAAAAAACAAAAAACCAAAAACTCAATGAGTTAGGAAATTTCTCAATCTGATAAAGGGCATTTATGAAAAACACATAGCTAACATCATACACAATGGAGAAAGACTATAGAGAGCTTTTCCCTTAAGACCAGGAACAAGACGAGGATGCCTGTTATCACTGCTATTCAATACTGTACTGGAAGTTTTAGCCAGAGCAATTAGGCAAGAAAAAGAAATATAAGGTATCCAAATTGGGAAGGAAGTAGTTAAACTATCCCTTTTGCAGAAAACAAGATCCTGTGTACAGAAGACCCCAAAGAATACACAAGAAAGTTACTAGAGCTAATAAATGAATTCAGTAAAGAATTAGGATACAAAGTCAACACACAAAAATCAGACAAGTGTTTATATATCAATGTCTTAGTTATCTAGTGCTATTATAACAGAAATACCACAAGTGAGTAGCTTTAACAAACAAATTTATTTTCTCACAGTTTAGGAAGTTAGCAGTCCAAATTCAGGGCGCCGGCTCTAGCAGACGGCTTTCTATCTCTGTTGGTTCTGGGTGAAGGTCTTTGTCTGTTTTCGCCTCTGTTCTTGGCTCCTGGGTGATCTTTATGTGGCATGACATCTATCTACCCCCATTTCTGCTTCTTTTTCTGTGCTTAATCTGCTATTTTAATATCTCAAAGGTGATTCAAATCATTCAAAAGCAGTTGCAGCAGTACATCAACAGGGAGCTACCAGAAATTCAAGCAGGATTCAGAAGAGGACATGGAACCAGGAATATCATTGCTGCTGTCAGATGGATCCTGGCTGAAAGCAGAGAATACTAGAAAGAAGTTTACCTGTGTTTTATTGACTATGCAAAGGCATTTGACTGTGTGGATCATAACAAATTATGGATTACATTGTGAAGAATAGGAATTCTAGAACACTTAATTGTGCTCATGAGGAACCTGTTTATAGACCAAGAGGCAGTCGTTGGAACAGAAAAACGGGATACTACATGGTTTAAAGTCAGGAAAGGTGTGTGTCAGGGTTGTATCCTTTCACCATACTTATTCAATCTGAGCAAACAGTCTGAGAAGCTGGGCTATATGAGGAAGAACTCAACATCAGGACTGGAGGAATACTCTCTAACAACTTGCAGTATGCAGATAACACAATCTTGCTTGCTGAAAGAGGACTTCAAGCACTTAGTGATGAAGATCAAAGACCACAGCCTTCAGTGTGGATTGCACCTCAACATAAAGAAAACAAAAATCCTCACAAGTGGACCAATAAGAAACATCATGATAAATGGAGAAAAGATTGTAAGTTGTTAAGGGGTTTCATTTTACTTGGATCCACAATCAACACCCATGGAAGCAGCAGTCAACAAATCAAATGGGACATTGTGTTGGGGAAATCTGCTGCAAAAGACCTCTTTAAGGTGTTAAAAAGCAAAGATGTCACTTTAAGGACGAAGGTGTGCCTGACCCAAGCCATGGTGTTTTCAGTTGCCTCATATGCATGTGAAAGCTGGACATTGAATAAGGAAGACCTAAGAAGAAGTTAAGCCTTTGAATTGTGGTGTTGGCGAAGAATACTGAATATACCATGGACTGCCAAAAGACCGAACAAATCTATCTTGGAAGAAGTACAGCCAGAATATTCCTTAGAAGCAAGGGTGGTGAGACCTTGTCTCACATACTTTGGACATGTTATCAGAGGGATCAGTCCCTGGAGAAGGACATCATGCTTGGTAGAGGGTCTGCGAAAAAGAGGTAGACTGTCAACGAAATGGATTGACACAGTGACTGCACCAGTGGCTCACGCATAACAACAATCATGAGGATGGCACAGGACCCGGCAGCGTTTTGTTCTATTGTACGTAGAGTGCTATGAGTTGGAACCAACTCGATAGTACCTAACAACAACAGTCTGCTCTTTTTATATCTCAAAGATGATTGGGTTAAAACACACTCTACACTGATATGACCTCTTGGCATAACAAAGAAAACTCATTCCCAAATGGAATTATAACCACAGGTATAACTCAAAAAAAACTAAACCCATTGCTCTCAAGTCCATTCCAACTCACAGCGACCCTGTAGGACAGAGTAGAACTGCCCTATAGGGTTTCCAAGGGGCGGCTGGTGGATTTGAACTGCCAGATTTTGGTTAGCTGCCGTAGCTCTTAATCACTGCGCTACCAGTGGTTAGGATTTACAACACATATTTTTGGGAGGCACAATTCACTCCATAAGAATCAGCAATCTGAAAAGGAAATTAAGGAAACAATGCCATTTTCGTGTATTTTGGAGCCCTGTTGTTGGGTGCATAGATATTTATAATAGTTATGGCATCATGGTGGATTGTCCCTTTAATCATTATATAATGTCTTTCCTTGTCTTTTATGGTGGATTTTGCCGTAAAGTCTATTTTGTCTGAGGTTAGTATTGCCACTTCTGCTCTTTTTTAGTTGCTGTTTGTTTGATATATTTTTTCCATCCTTTGATTTTTAATATATTTATATCTTTGTTTCTCAGGTGTGTCTCTTGTAGACAGCATATTAATGAATCATGTTTTTTTAAACCATTCTTTCACTGTCTGTCTCTTTATGGGTACTTTTAAGCCATTTACATTCAATGTGATTATTGATAGGTGTGAGTTTATTGCCGTCATTTTGTAGTGACTTTTTTTTTTGTGGTGCTGAGGTTTTCTGTGTTCCTCTTACTCTCCTGTGCTGAGTTCCTTTTGTCTGTGGTTTTTTTTTATTTTTGTATATTTTGTGTTTACTGAGAATTTATGTTATTCTTCTTTATTTTGATGAGTAAGTTTGTTAACTTTCTTTATGATTACCTTGAAATTTTCCTAAGCTTGAACCAGTCTTTTATTACTTGATATCACCTTGACTTCCTCTCCATTTGAAAGTTCTATACCTACACCACATATTTCCCCTTTTATTGTGCTGACATTGTTGTCATTTACAGATTGAAGACTCTGGTTCCCTGTTGTAAGTCTTTTAGTTTTGTTTTATCCTTGAGAGTTCTTTACTAGATTTGTATCTGGCTGATGCTGTCCTGTGTTCTAGATTCAGGTTGTTGTCTGTTCTCTAACCGAAGGACTCCCTTTAATAATTTGTGTAAGTTTGTTTTGGTTTTTACATATTCCCTTAATTTCTGTTTACCTAGAAAAGCCCTAATTTTGCCATCATATTTAAGTGAGAGTTTTGCAGGATATATTTTTCTTGGTTGGCAGTTTTTTCTTTCAAGATTTTATATATGTCATCCCATTGCTTTCTTGCTTGCATGGTCTCTGCTGAGTAATCAGAGCTTGGTCTTATTGTTTTCCCTTTGTATGTAACTTTTTATTTTTCTTCAGCTGCTCTCAGGATTCTTTCTTTGTTGTTGGTTTTCACGAGGGTGATTATGCTATGTCTTGGTGATTTTCTTTTGGGGTCTATCCTATGAGAGGTTCATTGATCTTTTTGGATGGCCAGCTTTTCATCATTCATATTAGGGAAGTTTTCTATCAGCAAATCCTCAATGATCATCTCTATGTTTTTCATTTTCTTCCCCTGTTCTGGAACTCCAATCACACGCAAATTTCTGCCCTTGATTGTATCCCACCTAGTTCTTAGGTTTTCTTCATTCTTTTTTAAAATTGTTTTTAAATTGTACTTTAGAGGAAGGTTTACCAAACAAATAGTTTCTCATTGAACAGTCAGTTCACATATTGTTTTATGACATTGGTTAACAACCCCACAACATGTCAACACTCTCCCTTCTCGACCTTGGAGGACCTTTTTTTTGGTGAAAATATACATAGCCAAAGTTACACCATTTCAAAAGTTTCTACATGTACAATTCAGTAACATCGATTACATTCTTCCAGTTGTGCTGCTATTCTCACTATCCTTTTCCAGATTATTCCAGCACCATTATCTTCAACTCACTGCCCCCTAGGCTTCTCATCAAACCTTTTGAGTTGCTGTTGTCAATTTGATCTCATATAAATAATTCTTTTTTGGTACCTTAGATGAAGGTTTGCAGAAGAAATAGTTTCTCATTAAATAGTTAGTACACATATTGCCCCGTGACAATGGTTAACAACCCCATGACATGTCAACACTGTCCTTCTCAACCTTGGGTTCCCTATCACCAGCTTTCCTGTACCCTCCTGCCTTCTAGTCCTTGTCCCTGGACTGCTGTGCCTCATTAGTCCCATTTTGTTTTATAAGGCTGTCCAATCCCCGGCTGAATGGTGAACTTTGGAAATGACATCACCACTGAGCTAAAAGGGTGTCCAGGGGCCATACTTTTGGGGTTTCTCCAGTCTGTCAGACTAGTGAATCTGGTCTTTTTTTTGTGAGTTAGAATTTTGTTCTACATCCTTTTCCAGCTCTGTCCAGGACCCTCTATTGTGTTCCCAGTCAGAACAGTCGGTGGTGGTAGCCAGGCACCATCTAGCTGTACTGGACTCAGTGTGGTGGAGGCCATGGTAGCTGTGGTTCATTTGTCCTTTGGACTAATCTTTTCCTTGTATCTTGTTCTCTTCATTCTCCCTTGTTCCCAAAGGGTTGAGATCTTCATTCTTTTCTCTGATTTTTCCTCAAATGGCATCCAAGGATTTGCCTTCAGTTTCGCTGATCCTGTCTTCCATTGTTTCAAATTTGCATCTCAAACCTGCTATTGCCTTGTCCATTTCTGAAATCTTGTTTATCTTTTGGAATTCTAATTGCTGTTTTTGTATGATTTCTAATTGTTTATTTATTTTGACATTTTGTTCTTGTATTATTTTCCTGAATTCTTCCATTGCTATGTCTGCATTTTCCCTGATTTTGTCTGTATTCTCCATGATTTTGTCTATTTTTTCCTTAGTTTTGATTGTGTTTTCCTTGATCTGTTTCCCAATCTCTTGGAGAGCCCTGAATATTAGACTTTTGCATTCCATATTAGGTAGATCCAGTGCCTTTTCTTCTACTGGAGGGTCATCTGGTGTTTTATTTTGGTCGCTTACTGGAGCCATCCTGTCCTGGTTTTTTTTTTTTTTTTAAAGTTTTGATATTGTCTGCTGTCTCCAAGACTTTTGAGAATTATTTTCTACATTTATTGATTGTAGGTTTGTTTGTTTCATCCTGCTTTTTTATTTTATTTGATTATGTCTGCCCAGCTGGGCTGGGTGTGTTTTGTTGCTTGCCTATCTGTGGGCATGATAGTTCTCACCACTTTGTCCAGGTGGGCGGGGCCAGTCAATCAGCTATGGTGCAGCAGGGCAGGTCCAGCACGGGGAGGGAGAGATTAGGATGGGTCATTTGCCTGCGGTGAAAACTGGGGCTGTCGGGGCAGGGTCTAGGGATCCAGAGGCCCACACTGGTCCTTCTCGGGGGCATGGTGCTTGGTGGGGTGGGACCAGGGGCTGGTGTGGGATGGAGTCCAGGGGTCTGCACTGGTTTCACTTGAGCGCATGACGCTAAGCTGGTCATGGCCGGGGGATGGCATGAGTTGGGATCTGGGGGTCTGGGGGTGCACAGGTCCATGCAGGTGCCGTTCAGGAACATAGTGTTTAGCGGGTGGTGCAGAGAGGCAGGAGGGAAGGGAGAGGATGTGATTTGAGGAGCTAGGTGGGAGAGAAGAAGAAGAGAAAGAAGAGAGAGAAACAAGAGCAAAAAAAAGAAAAAAATGGCAGTGAGGCAGGAGCCAGTGGGTGGGGGTGGGGCAGACCAGGGGATGCCGTGTGTGTTGGTGCTCTTTAGCCAGCAGTGTGACATGGCTTGTCAAGAAGGGACGGAAGTGGCACATAGGGCAAGGTGGGTGGGATAAAGGAAAGGAAGAAAGAGAAAGAGAGAAGAAACAGAAAATAAGCAAACAAAAAAACCTCAGAACAAAACAAACAAAATATTGCACAGAGGGCTGTTGGGGGTGGGTGGACCCAGAGTGGCGGTGAGCTGGTCTCTCCGGCTCAGTGACTGTGGCCTGTGGGAAAGCGGCAGAGGTAGCGTGCAGAAGGGTGAGGTGTAGGAAAGTGTGTATCTCTGGTTACTGGGTGCTCTGTTTCCTGTTGGGAGCTCCATGAAGTTGCCTTTCTGTACTCCCTCTCTAGGGTCGTTGATGGCTGTGCTCCAAAATGGGGAAGCCATGCTGTTTTAGCTAGTAGGGAACCTCCACTCCATAGCTCTCCTTGTTCTCTGTTCTCTGTCAGTTTCTTCTTCCATTTGGCGATTGATCTAGTTCTTTATCCCTTCATTTTATGCTTAGGGTTCCAGGATTGGAACCTTGTATCTGTTTTACATAGTTTTTCAGGTCTTTGCTGCAGAGGGATGGCATGGTGCTTCTGCCTATAGCACCATGTTGGCTCTGCCTCACAATTCCATTTTCAGTAGTATCTAAAAGAATAAAATTCCTAGGAATAAATTTAATCAAGGAATTGAAAGATTTGTACACTGAAAACTATAAAACATTACTGAAAGAAATTAAAGGTAACCTAAATAAGTGAAAGGACATTTTGTGCTTATGGATTCGGAGACTTAATACTGTTAGGATATCAATACTACCAAAAAGCAATATATAGATTTAACGCAATACCCAGCAAAATTCCAACAGCTTTCTTTGCATAAATGGAAATTCCAATCCTCAAATTTATATGGAACTGCAAGACAGCCAAATTACCAAAGCAATCTTGAAAAAGAAGAACAAAGTAAAAGAACTCACATTTCCTAATCCCACAACGTATTATAAGGCTACAGTAACAAAAATAGTCTAGTACTGGTATGTATAATGATAGACATATGGATCAATGGAATAGAATTGAGAGTCCAGAAATAAACCTATACATCATTGGTAAGTTGATTTTTGACAAGGGTGCTAAGTCCATTCGATGGGGAAAGGATAGTTTCTTTAATAAATGGTGCTGAACAACTGGATTTCCATTTTCAAATGAATGAACCTGGACCCATATCTCACACCATATGTGAAAACTAACTCAAAATGGACCAAAGACCTAAATGTAAGTACTAAAACCATAAAACTCTTAGAAGAAAACCGTAGGGATAATGTTTTGGGACCTAATTTTTAACAATGGATTCTTCAATATGACACTAAAGGCACAAGTAACAAAAGACAAAATAGATAAATGAGATGTCATCAAAATTAAAAACTTTTGTTCATCAAAGGACTTTATCAGCAAAGTAAAGAGGCAACCAACATATTGGGAGAAAATTTGGGGGAATATATATCTGATAAAGATGTAATATCCAGAATATATAAAGAACTCTTTCAACTTGACAACAAAAAAACAAACACCCAAATCAAAAATGGGCAACAGACATTTCACCAAATGAATAGACATTTCACCAAAGAAATACGAGTGGCCAAGCAGGTGAAAAGATGCTCACCACTGTTAGTCATTAGGGAAATGCAAATCAAAACCACTATGAGATATTACTTCACACCCACTAAGATGGCTATGATTAAAAAAATAAAAGACAACAGGTGTTGGTGAGACCTGGAAAAATTAGAAGCCTCATTCATTGCTGGTGGGATTGTCAAATGGTGCAGCCATTGAGGGAAACAGTTTGGCAGTTCCTCAAAAATTAAACATAGAATTACCCTATCATCCAGCAATTTCACTCCTAGATATATACCCAAAAGAATTGAAAGCAGGAACTCAAGACGACACTTGTACAACGATGTCCATTTTAGTACTATTCACAATAGCCAAAAGGTGGAAACAGTCTAAATGACTATCAGCAGATGAATGGATAAACAAAATGTGATACATACATACAGTGGAATATTACTTAGCTGTGAAGAGATATGAAGTTCTGATACATGCTACAACATTGATGAACCTTGAAAATATCATGCTTAGCGAAATAAGTCATTCACAAATGGAAACTGTTGCATGATCCCCCTTATATAAAATATCTAGACTAGGCAAAGCTACAGAGATGAAAGTTTATTTGTGATTACCAGGGGCAAGAAGGATGAAAGGGGAAAGGGACATTCATAGCATAGTGGACCTTAAGCTTCTGTTAAGAGTGATGGAAAAATTTGAAAGTGGATATGGTGATGGTTGAAGAGCATCAGAATGTAATTAATGTCACTGAATTGTACATAAAAAAAGGACAAATGTTTTGTTACATATGTATTTTACCACAATTAAAAAATCCAAATATATGTTGTCTATAAGATATAAATATAAAACCTAGGATACAGAAAACTTGAAAGTAAGTAATGGAGAAAGCTATGTCATTCAAATTATCAGTAAAAGAAGCATAGTGTACTTATTTCAATTGCTAACAAAATAGAATTTAAGGCAGAAACCGTAGCTGGAGATAAAGAGGGTCACTTAGTAATAATGATAAAGGAACAATTCACTCAGATAGTGTGATGATTTTAAATTTGCATGCATATAATAATGTAGCTTCAAATTATATAAGGGAAATTTGACAGACCTACAAAAAAAAATTCACAATCATCATGAGATAACTTATCTGTCAATAATTGCTATAATATGTAGACAAAAATGAGCAAGTATTTTGAATATGCAACATGACTAACATGTAAAACATAATGGACTTGTAGACTACTGTACCCAACAACTGCAGAATACATCTTTTTTCAAGTACACAGGGCTCATTTACAAAAACCGACCACAGACTGGATCACAAAGTAAGCCTCCAAAAACGTCAAAGATTGAACATGCAGAGTAAGTTCTCTGATCTCATTGCTAACCATTACACTAGAAATCAATACTAAAAAAATTTTTTAAAAATCTGTATGTTTGAAAATTAAGAGATGTGTGTCTAAATAACACATGGGTCAGAGGGGAGAATTCATAATAGAAAGTAACATAAATTAGTATGTATCTTAAACTGACCCATAAGTGCAGCTGTGGTGCAGCAGGGCAGGTCCAGCAAGGGGAAGGATTTTAATCACATATTAAAATGTGTGGGATACAGCTAAAACAGGTTCTAGAAAGAACTTCAAAGTCTTACATGGATATATTGAAAAGAAGAAAGTCTGAAAAGCACCCATCTCAGGAAGTTAGAAAAAGAAATCCAAAAAATGTGAAAAGGAAGGAGATACTAAAAATGAGAGTAAAAATCAATCAAATGGAAAACAAACAAGAACCAAGTAGGATTCTTTAAAAAGAATAATTAATATGACAAATGTTTAGTGATAGTGATCAAAAATAGAAGGACAAAAATTAAAAAAAATGATAAATATTAGAATTGTAAGAAGGATCATTCCTGCAGATGCATCAAGAAGACCTGCTAAGTTTGTTGAGCGAACCAACGCAGAAGTGTCTAGCAAAATGCTTCCCGGCTGTTATTTACCCAATGATACTGTCTACAACTATGATCAGTTTTGGAATTTTCAAGCTTCTAGAGAATTATAAAGGTAACATCAAGTTACCTAAACTATCTCTTCCTAGTCCCATTTTCTTACAGCAAAATAGTATTCATGCTCAGATTACCCTTAGACCATGAGTTATGGATGAGATCCTTGCTCTAGCGCAGTGCAATTGCCATAGTACAAATGGGACTAATAGTTCATCTGGCAGTTGTGGTTTTCAATGTTGATGGGCTCTGGGACCTGAACATCCTGGTTAGTGCCAAGAACACATTTATAGTGGTCTATGGGATGGCAGAGAGCCTACAGATGACTACAAGAAAAAAAATCATTCTCCATGAGACTTAATTTTTCCCAACTCAAATATAGTTTTAAAAAATCTGTTATCCTGTCATGACACTAATATGGAGTTTAAAATGAGCCGCAATATCACTACACACCCATTTCCATCCATCCGTTGCACCGAGTTGGTTCCGACTCACAGTGACCCTATAGGACAGAGTAGAACTGCCCCATATGATTTCCAAGGATTTGCTGGTGGATTCGAACTGCCAACATTTTTGGTTAGCAGCCATAGCTCTTAATCACTGAGCCACCAGGGCCCCGCACCTATTAGAAGGGCTAAAATCCAAAGCACTGACAGTACCAAATGCTGGCAAGGATGTGCAGCAACAAGGAACCCTCATTCATTGCTTGTGGGAAAGCAAAATGGTACAACCACTTTGGAAGACTGTCAGGCAGTTTCTTATAAAGCTAAATATAGATTTACTATTGTTGTTGTTAGGTGCCATCAAGTTGCTTCTGACCCCATGTACAACAGAAAGAAACACTGCCTGGCCCTGTGCCATTCTCACAACTGTTGTTATGCTTGAGCCCATTGTTGTAGCCACTGTGTCAATCCATCTCATTGACAGACTTCCTCTTTTTTGCTGACCCTCTTCTTTACCAAGCATGATGTCCTTCTCCAGGGACTGATGCCTCCGAATAGCATGTCCAAAGTATGTGAGACGACATCTCACCGTCCTTGCTTCTAAGAAGCATTCTGGCTGTACTTCTTCCAAGACAGATTTGTTCATTCTTCTTGTAGTCCGTAGTATATTCAACATTCTTTGCCAATATATAACTTAAAGGCATCAATTCTTCTTCAGTCTTCCGCATTCATTGACCAGCTTTCGCATGCATATGAGGCAATTGAAAATACCATGGCTTGGGTCAGGCATACCTTAGTCCTTAAAGTGACATCTTTGCTTTTTAACACTTTAAAAGAGGTCTGTTGCAGCAGATTTGCCCAATGCAGTGCGTCTTTTGACTTCTTGACTGATGCTTCCATGGGTGTTGATTGTGGATCCAAGTAAAATGAAACCCTTGACAACTTCAATCTTTTCTCCGTTTATAATGATGTTGCTTATTGGTTCAGTTGTGAGAATTTTTGTTTTCTTTGAGGTGTAATTCATACTGAAGGCTGTAGTCTTTGATCTTCCTCAGTAAGTGCTTCAAGTCCTAACTTTCAGCAACCAAGGTTGTGTCATCTGTATAAAGCAGGTTGTTAATGAGTCTTCCTCCAATCCCGAGGCCAAGTTCTTCTTCATATAGTTCAGCTTCTCAGACTATTTGCTCAGCATACAGATTGAATAGGTATGGTGAAAGGATACAATCCTGATGCACACCTTTCCTGACTCTAAGTCACGCAGTATCCACTTGTTCTGTCTGAACGACTGCCTTGATCTATGTATAGGTTCCTCATGAGCACAATTAAGTGTTCTGGAATTCTAAAACAGACTAAGAATAGGAAGAAGGACCTGGCAGTCTAATTCTAAAAAGAATTAGCTAGTGAAAACATTATGAATAGCAGTGGCACATTGTCTGATATAGAGCCAGAAGATGAGCACCTCAGGTTGGAAGGCACTCAAAAGATGACTGGGGAAGAACTGCCTCCTCAAATTAGAGTTGACCTTAATGACGTGGATGGACTAAAGCTTTCAGGATCTTCATTTGCTGATGTGGCAAGACTCAAAATGAGAAGAAACAGCTTCCAACATCCATTAACAATCAGAATGTGGAATGTATGAAGTATGAATCTAGGAAAATTGGAAATTGTCAAAAATGAAATGAAAAGCATAAACACCATATCCTAGGCATTAGTGAGCTAAAAAGGACTGATATGGGCCATTTTGAATCAGAGAATCATATGGTCTACTATGCTGGGAATGACAAATTGAAGAGGAATGGCATTACATTTATCATCAAAAAGAACATTTCAAGATCTATCCTGAAGTACAAAGCTGTCTGTGATAGGATAATATCCATACACCGACAAGGAAGACCAGTTAATATGACTATTATTCAAATTTATGCACCAATCACTAATGCCAAAGATGAAGAAATTGAAGATTTTTACCAACATCTGCAGTCTGAAACTGATAAAACATGCACTCAGGATACATTGATAATTACTGGTGATTGGAATGTGAAAATTGGAAACGAAGAAGAATGGGTAGTTGGAAAATATGACCTTGGTGATAGAAACGACATCAAAGATTTCATGATTAGAATTTTGGAAGACCAATGACTTCTTCATTGTAAATTCCTTTTTTCAACAACTTAAATGGTGACTATACACATGGCCCTTGCTGGATGGAATACACAGGAATCAAATAGACTACATCAGTGGAAAGAGACGATGAAAAAGCTCAATATCATCAGTCAGAACAAGGCCAGGGGCCAACTGCAGAACAGATCATCAATTGCTCATATGTAAGTTCAAGATGAAGCTGAAGAAAATCAGAACAAGCCTACAAGAGCCAAAGTACGACCTTGAAAATACCCTACCTAAATTTAGAGACCATCTCAAGAATAAATTTGATACATTGAACACTAATGACCAAAGACCAGACGAGTTTTGGAATGACATCAAAGACATCATACATGAAGAAAGCAAAAGATCATTAAAAAGACAGGAAAGAAAGAAAAGACCAAAATGGATGTCAGAGGAGACTCTGAAACTTGCTCTAGAATGTCTAGTAGCTAAAGCGAAGGGAAGAAATGTTGAAGTAAAAGAGCTGAACATAAGATTTCAATGGGCAGCTAGAGAAGACAAAGTAAAGTATTATAATGATGTGTGCAAAGACCTGCAGTTAGAAAACCAAAAGGGAAGAACCTACTCAGCATTTCTCAAGCTGAAAGAACTGAACAAAAAATTCAAGACTCGAGTTGCAACATTGAAGAATTCTATGGGCAAAATATTGAACAACGAAAGAAGCATCAAAAGAAGATGGAAGGAATACAGAGCCATTGTACCAACAAGAACTGGTCGATGTCCAATCATTTCAGGAGGTAGCATATGATCAAGAACCAATGATACTGGAGGGAGAAGTCCAAGTTGCACTGAAGACATTGGCGAAAAACAAGGCTATAGGAATTAACGGAATACCAGTTGAGGTATTTCAACAAATGGATGCAGGGCTGGAATTGCTCACTTGTCTGTGCCAAGAAATTTGGAAGACAGCTACCTGGCCAAATGACTGGAAGAGATCCATATTTATGCCTATTCCAAAGAAAGGTGATACAACGGAATTTGGAAATTATCAAACAATATCATTAATATCACACACAAGTAAAATTTTGCTGAAGATCATTTAAAAGTGGCTGCAGCAGTACATCAACAGAGTAATTCTAACCGGATTCAGAAGAGGACATGGAACCAGGGATATCATTGTTAATGTCAGATGGATCCTGACTGAAAGCAGAGAATACCAGAAAGATGTTTACCTGTGTTTTATTGACTATGCAAAGACATTCAACTGTGTGGATCATAACAAATAATGGATAACATTGCAAAGAATGGGAATTCCAGATTTACTATAGGATCCAGCAATAATGCTTTGAGATATTTACTCAAATTAGATGAAAACATATGTCCACATAAAAACCCACACACAAATGTTTATAGAAGTTTTATTCATAACTGCATAATTATGAAGCAACCAAGATGTCCTCCAATAGGTGAATGGATAAACTGGTACATCCATATAATAGAGTACAACTCAGTGATAAAAAGAAATGAGTTATCAAGCCACAAAGACATGGAGGAACCTTTAATGACTATTGCTAAGTGAAACAAGCCAGTCTGAAAAAGCTACATACTGTATGATTCCAACTATATAACATTCTGAAAAAGGCAAAACTATAGAGACAGTGAAAAGATCAGTGGTTGCCAGGGACTCAGGGGGAGGGAAGGAAGGGTGGAGCACAGGGTATTTTTAGGGCAGTGAAACTATTCTGTATGATACTGTAATGGTGGCCACAGGACATTATGCATTCGTCAAAACCCATGGGACTGTACAACAAAAATTGTGAACCCGAATGTAGATTATGGACTTCAGTTAATAATAATATATCAATACTGGTCATCAATTGTAAAAAACGCATCACAGGAATGAAAGATGTTAATAATAGGAGAGACTATGCAGAGCACAGGGAGGTATATGGAAACTCTACTTCCTGCATGATTTTTCTGTAAATCTAACACTGCTCTAAAAAAACTATGTACTTTACTTTTTAGAGCAGATTTGTAGGTTAATTAAATTGTAAAACATTGCAGTAAAAATCATGTAAAAACAAAAAAACAAAAGAAACAAAATAATCGATTCCTAGAGATTTTCTAGAAAAAAAATATGGTCAGATAATCTAAAAGCAGAAGAGAAACTGCTCCCTTTGGGGGGTTTCCACACTGGCTTGAGGGTATAGAATGTTAAGCCCTCAATAATGAAAGAAGTTCATTCAGGAGTCACATAAAGGGGAATATTCTTTCCCCTCTGGAAAACAGAAGCAATGAGTAACAGAATCGGTGAAATCAATGTCTAGGTCTTGACTAAGACAATTCCTTCTCTTTCCCGAACCACTTGATTATTTCAGTGAGGGGCCAGTTGAAAACTATCATCCCTTATAATAAGTTACCCCTGACTACTTCTGTCACATAAAGTTAATCAGTGAAGTGTCCACAAAAATGGTCAAACATGTATTTGCAGTTTAGAACTCTGAAACCCAGTGATTGTGCTGCTGGTGGTGCTGATGGTAGTAATGGTATGAGGTGGTCAGGAGGATGGGGAACCGAGACATTTATGGGGGCTTTCCAGACTACCTAATCCTTGTAGTAGTTCGTCACCTCTTCTGTTTCCATTTCATTGAAGTCAAGGCAGAAAGAGTTTGCTGTCATTTGGACCTGCCTTCCCGCAAAACTCATGGATTTGTGTATCATATTTTACCTCATTTAAGCTACTTCAGATCCTTTGTTTATGGAGTACTGAGACATAGACCTGACCACTCACAGTCTGCAAGGGTGCAGAATACCAGAATGTCACCCTTGATGCCATCGGAAATGGAGACTGCTGTCACCTGAAGCATCCTGTTTGCCTCCTGAGGTGGCTGGGGTTAAGAAGAGCAGGGAGGGGTCAGTACGCAGTGCAGGAGGGTGTTCTTTCACCCTCCTTCCCGGCTTCCCCACCCTTTCTTAAAGCTGCCTTGTTTCTGTTACTTTGGGGTTTATCCAAATTTTTATTTAAACAAAGATCTTTGGCTTCAAAAGGACACAGGATTAGTCATGCCTCTTCATCTTTATTCCTACATCTCCCTGACATGTGGAGAAGTCCTTTAGTTAATCTTCCTTGCCTAGAATTCACTTCAAAATGAACTTCAGTGACCTAATTTACTGATGATACAAAATTAGATTCCAAACACCCAAAGCCCAAAGCATGGTATCATAAAAAAGAATTTACTTTCCCTAATTTTCCCAGCACTCAAGTATTTGACAAAAGGTTTTTCACTAAGGATTGAAGAAAAGCAATTGGTATACCAAGTTATATAGATTACTAGTAGTACAAGTTTATAAAAAAGAACAAAAAGTGGAACTTTAAAAATGTATTTTTAAAGCATGAGAGCATTTGGTTTTCTATTAGGAAGGAAATTATTTTCATAAATTGGAGTTCCATTTGTGTATTAAAAGAAATTATAGTAAAACCTGTGAAGCCAGGACCTGTGTAAGGTGGAAACCTGTCAGAGAAGGAAAACTGTTTTCTACTAAAACAAGCAATAGAAAAGTGGTAAGACTGCACCCTGTCAAAGGCAGAAAGCTTGAGAGACCTAGAAAACCAAGGCAGTCCCATCGAGTTCCGGCTGTCACAGTTTTCCCTGTACAAAGAGTTATTCTCAATCCTGGAAATATGAAACAGAGTACTTAGATGAAGTAGTTTTTAATTTCATCAAAATCTTGTTGTTGTTAGGTGCCATCAGATTGGTTCCGACTCATAGCGACCCCATGTACAACAGAAAGAAACATTGCCTGGTCCTGTGCCACCCTCACAATTGCTGTTATGTTGAGCCCATTGTTGCAGTCATTGTGTCAACCCATCTCTTTGAGGGTCTTCCTATTTTTTGCTGATCCTCGACTTTACCAAGCATGATGTCCTTCTCCAGGGACTGGTCTCTCCTGATAACATGTCCAAAATACGTGAGAGGAAGTCTTGCCATCCTCCCTTCCAAGG
This sequence comes from Trichechus manatus latirostris, assembly GCF_000243295.1. Lineage (NCBI taxonomy): Eukaryota > Metazoa > Chordata > Mammalia > Sirenia > Trichechidae > Trichechus > Trichechus manatus. Next base: position 7,479,903 of record NW_004443971.1, read on the forward strand.
AGCACTCTGGATGTACTTCTTCCAAGACAGACTTGTTCGTTATTCTGGCATTCCATGGTATGCTCAATAGTCTTCACCAACACCATAATTCAAGGACATCAATTCTTCTTCAGTCTTCCTTATTCATTGTCCAGCTTTTGTATGCATGTGAGGTGACTGAAAATATCATGGCTTGGGTCATGCTTACCTTAGATCTCAAATTGGCATCTTTGCTTTTTAATACTTTAAAGAGGTCTTCTGCAGCAGATTTGGCCACAAATCATCAAAATATACAAGCTACAAATTTAATAATTAATATAACAAATTATATAACTAACCCAGTGAAAAAAGTAATTTGTTTCTGAAAGGAATAACAATATACATAAAAAGTTGATAAACTTCTTAAGGAAATTTTAATTATTAAATTAAAATTTAAAATTTAATACGGTAAAAACCCCAAATCAGTACACTCACTTGGGTTCAGATAATTTAAAGATTAAAATAAAAGCATTTTCTCTAAATTCAAAAGCAATAACAACAATAAATATAATAAAACCTTTATTTTATAAGTATTTCCAAAGATCACTCTACATTCCCCTTTCCAAAGATTACCCTAGATTATTGGGTAATAAAAAACAATTAGAAATTATACCATTTTCACATATATCTAGTAGAAGATCCATGACAGGTAATATTTGCAAATATATGACAAACGAAGAGATCACAGTTCATAAAGGCTCTACAACTTGTAATCACAAGACTATATAATGTTAATATACTGAAGAATGCAAATGTAACTCTTTTAAAAAAAATTTATTGGGCTTTAGATGAAAGCTTACAGCTCAAGTTAGTTTCTCACTCCAAATTTATACACATATTGTTTTGTGACACTGGTTGCAATTCCAACAATGTGACAGCACTCTCCTACTTTCCACCCTGGGTTTCCTATGTCCATTCGTCCAGTTCCTGTCCCTTCCTGCCTTCTCGTCTTTGCTTTTGGGTCGGAGTTACCCATTTGGTCTTGTATATTTCATTGAACTAAGAAGGATGTTCCTCACGTGTGTGATTGCTTGTTTATATAGGCCTGTCTAATCTTTGTCTGAAAGAAGGGCTTCAGGAGTGGTTTCAGTTCTGAGTTAGCAGAGTGTCTGGGGACCATAGTGTCATGGATTGAATTATGTTCCCCCAAAAATGTGTGTATCAAGTTGGCTGGGCCATGACTCCCGGTTTTGTGTGATTGTCCTCCATTTTGTGATTGTAATTTTATGTTAAAGAGGATTAGTGTGGGATTGTTACACCACCCTTACCCAGGTCACATCCCTGCTCTAATGTAAAGGAGTTTCCCTAGGGTGTGGCCTGAACCAACTTTTATCTAAAGAGATAAAAGGAAAGGGAAGAAAGCAGACAGTTGGGGACCTCATACCACCAAGAAAGAAACATCAGGAGCAGAGTGAGTCCTTTGGACCCGAGGTTCCTATGCAGAGAAGCTCCTAGTCCAGGGGAAGACTGATGATGACTAGGACCTTTCTCCAGAGCCGATAGAGAGAGAAAGCCTTCCCCTGGAGATGACACCCTGAATTTGGACTTTTAACCTACTAGACTGTGAGAAAATAAATTTCTCTTTGTGAAAACCATCCACTTGTGGTATTTCTGTTGGAGCAGCACTAGATGATTAAGACACATAGTCTCAGGGGTTCCTCCAGTTTCTGTCAGACCAGTAAGTCTGGTCTTTTTTGTGAATTTGAATTTTGTTCTACACTTTGTCTCCAGCTCTGTCTGGAACTCACTATTGTGATCCCTATCAGAGCGGTCAGTCGTGGTAGCTGGGCACTATCCAGTTCTTCTGGGTCCAGGCTGGTGGAGGCTGTAGTTCATGTAGTTCATTAGTCCTTTGGGCTAATATGTTCCTTGAGTCTTTGGTTTTCTTCATTTTTCTTTGCTTCAGATGAAATGAGACCAATAGATGTATCTTAGATGGCTCCTCACAAGATTTTAAGACCCTAGATGCTACTCACCAAAGTAGGATGTAGAATATTTTCTTTATGAACTATGTTATGCCAATTGACCTAGATGTCCCTTGAGACTATGGTCCCCAGCCCTAGCAACTTGGTCCCTAAAGGTGTTTGAGTGTGTCTAGGAAACTTCCATGTCTTTGCTTTGGTCAAGTTGTGCTGACTTGCCCTTTATTGTGTGTTGTGTTTCCCTTTACCAAAGTTAACACCTGTCTATCTAGTTAGTGATTTCCCCTCACCCTCCCTCCCCACCCTCATAACCACTGAATATTTTTTCTGTGTGTAAACCTTTTCTTGAGTTCCTATAATAGTGATCTCATACAATATTTGTCCATTTGTGACTGACTGATTTCACACAGCATAATGCCCTCCAGATTCATCCATGTTGTGAGATGTTACGCAGATTCATCATTGTTCTTTATCATTTTGAAGTATTCCATTGTGTGTATGTACCATAATTTGTTTATCCACTCATCTATTAATGGGTATTTAGGTTGTTTCCATCTTTTTGCTATTGTGAATAATGCTGCAGTTAACATGGGTGTGTATATGTCTAGTCGTATGACAGCTCTTATTTCTCTAGGGTATATTCCTAGGAGTGAGTTTGCTGGATCATATGGTATTCCTATTTCTAGCTTTTCAAGGAAGTGCCATAACCCTGGTGACATAGTGGTTAAGGGCTACAGCTGCTAACCAAAAGTTCAGTGGTTCAAATTCACAAGGCATTCCTTGGAAACTCTATGGGGTAGTTCTGCTCTGTCCTATAGGGTTGCTATGAGTCAGAATCGACTCAACGGCAATGGGTTTGATTTTGGTTTATTTCATTTTCCGAAGTGGTTGTACCATTTTACATTCCCACCAGCAGTGCATAAGAGTTCCAATTTCCCCACAACCTCCCCAACGTTTGTTATTTTGTTTTTTGGATCAGTGCCAGTAATATCAGGGTGAAATTGTATCTAGTTGTAGTTTTGATTTGCATTTATCTAATGACTAATGATAGCGAGCATTTCCTTATGTGTCTGTTAGCCGCCTGAATGTCTTCTTTGGTGAAATGTCTGTTCATATCCTCTGTCCATTTTTAAATTGTATTGTTTGTCTTTTTGTTATTGAGATGTTAAAGTATTTTGTAGATTTTAGAGATTAGACCCTTGTCGGATACGTTGTAGCCAACATTTTTTTCCCAGTCTTTAGGTTTTCTTTTTTCTCTTTTGGTGAAGTCTTTTGATAAGCATGTTTAATTTTTAGGAGCTCCCAGTTACCTAGTTTCTCTTCTGGTCTTTGTACATTGCTAGTTATGGTGTGTATACTATTTATGCCATGTATTAGGGCCCCTAGCACTGTCCCTATTTTTTCTTCCATAATCTTTATTTATTTATGTTTTATATTTAGATCTTTGATCCATTTTGAGTTAGTTTTTGTGTATGGTGTGAGGTATGGATCTCATTTCACTTTTTTTTACAGATGGACATCCAGTTATACCAGCGTCACTTGTTAAAGAGACTGTCTTTTCCCCATTTAATGGATTTTGGCCCTTTGTTGAATATCAGCTGCTCATAGATGGATGGATTTTCATCTGGGTTCTCAATTCTGTTCCATTTGTCTATGTGTCTGTTGTTGTACCAGTACCAGGCTGTTTTAACTACAAAGGCTGTATAATAGGTTCTAAAATCAGGTAGTGTGAAGCCTCCCAGTTTGTTCTTCTTGAAAATGCTTTACTTATCTGGGGCCTCTTCCCTTTCCATATAAAGTTGGTGATTAGTTTTTCCATCTCATTGAACAATGCTGTTAGAATTTGGAACAGGATTGCATTGCATCTGCAGACCACTTTGGGTTATACTGACATTTTCACAGCGTTGAGTCTTCCTATCCACTAGCATGGTATGTTTTTCCACTTATCTAGGCCTCTTCTGGTTTCTTGAAGTAATGTTTTGTAGTTTTGTTTGTGTAGGTTTTTTATGTTCCTGGTTAGATTTATCCCTAACTATTTTATCTTCTTGGGGGCTATTGTAAATGGTATTGATTTTCTGATTTCCTTTTCAAAGTTCTCTTTTTTGGTGTAGAGTAGTCCAACTGATTTGTCAGTCTTGTATCCTACTATTTTGCTGAAATCTTCAATTAGTTCCAGTAGCTTTCTTGTGGATTCTTTGGGGTTTTCTGTGTGTAAGATCATATTGAGAATAAGGGATGGTTTTATCTCTTCCTTACCAATTTTAATGCCCTTTATTTTTTTTTCTTGCCTTATTACTGTAGCTAGGACTTCCAGCATGAAGTTGAATAGGAGTGGTGATAAAGGGCGTCCTTGTCTGGTTCCTGTTCGCAAGGGGGATACTTTACCTCTCTCTCCATTTAAAATAATGTTGACTGTTGGTTTTATATGAATGCCCTTTATTTTGTTGACAAATTTCCCTTCTGTTCCTATTTTGATGAGAATTTTTATCAGTCATGGGTATTGGACTTTGTTAAATGCCTTTTCTGGGTCAATTGGTATGATCATATGACTCTTTTATTTATGTGATGGATTATGTTGATTGATTTTCTAATGTTGAACCATCCCTGGATACCTGGTGTGAATCCCACTTAGTCATCATGTATTATTTTTTTGCGATGCTGTTGAATTCTATTGGCTAGAATTTTGTTGAGAATTTTTGTGTCTATGTTCATGAGGCATATTGGTCTTTAGTTTTCTTTTTTTGTGTGGTGTCTTTGCCTATTTTTGGTATCAGGGTTATGCTGGCTTCATAGAATGAATTTGAGAATATTCCTTCCTTTTCTATGCTCCAAAATAATTTGGATAGTATTGGTGTAAGCTCTTCTCTGAAAGTTTGGTAGAATTCTCCAGTGAAGCCATCGGGGCCAAGACCTTTTTTTTGGGGAGTTTTTTTTTACCCCTTCAATCTCTTCTTTTGCTTTGGGTCTGTTTAGTTTTTCTACCTCAGTTTATGTTAGTTTAGGTAGGTAGTGTGTTTGTAGAAATTTTTCCATTTCCTCTAGGTTTTCAAATTTATTAGAGTACAATTTTTCATAGTATTCTGTTATGACTCTTTTTATTTCATTTGGGTCGATTGTGATATCACTCATCTCAGTTCTTCTTTTGGTTATTGGCTTCCTCTCCTGTATTTCTTTTGTCAGTTTGGCCAGTGGTTTGTTGATTTTGTTGATCTTTTCAAAGAACCAACTTTTGTTCTTATTGATTCAATTGCTTTTCTGTTCTTTATTTTATTTATTTCTGCTCTAATCTTTATTACTTCCTTTCTTCTGGTAACTGTGGGCTTCTTTTGCTGCTCTTTGTTTGTTTAAGTTGTAGGGTTATTGTTTTTATTTTTTCCCTTCTTTTTTTTTATTAAACTTTAGATGAAAGTTTACAGAACAAACTAGCTTCTCATTAAACAGTTAGTACATATATTGTTTTATGCCACTGGTTAACAACCCCATGACATGTCAGTACTCTCCCTTCTCGTCCCTGTGTTCCCCATTACCAGCTTTCCTGTCCTCTCCTGCCTTCAAGTCTTTGCCCCTGGGCTGGTGTGCCCCTTTAGTCTCATTTTGTCCAATGGGTCTGTCTAATCTTTGGCTAAAAGGTGAACCTCCAGAGTGACTTCATTACTGGGCTAAAAGAGTGTTTGGGAGCCATACTCTTGGGGTTTCTCCAGTCTGTGTCAGGCCAGTTAAGTCTGGTCTTTTTTTTTCAGTTAGAATTTTGTTCTACATTTTTCTCCTGCTCTGTCCAGGACCCTCTATTGTGATCCCTATCAGAGTAGTTGGTGGTGGTAGCTGGGCACCATCTAGTTGTACTGGACTCAGTCTGGTGGAGGCCATAGTAGTTGTGGTCTGTTAGTCCTTCAGACTAGCCTTTCCCTTGTGTCTTTAGTTTTCTTCATTTTCCCTTGCTCCTGAAGGAGTGAGACCAGTGGAGTATCTTAGATGGCTGTTCACAGGCTTTTAAGACCCCAGATGCTACTCACCAAAGTAGAGTGTAGAACATTTTCTTTAAAAACTATGTTACGCCAATTGAGCTAGATGTTTCCTGAGACCACGGTCACCACAGCCCTCTGCCCACCAATTCAGTCCCTAAGGGAGTATGGATTTGTCCATGGAGCTTCCATGACCTTCCCTGAACACATGGTGCTGGCTTCCCCAGTATTGTGTATTGTCTTACCCTTCACCACATTTACCGCTTATCTATTGTCTATACAGTGTTTTTCCACCCCCACCCCTCCCGTCCGTCGTAAGCATCAAAGATTGTTTCTTTTTGTGTGTAAACCTTTTCATGAGTTTTTATAGTAGTGGTCTCATCAGTATTTATCCTTTTGTGACTGACTTATTTCACTCAGCATAATGCCCTCCAGATTCCTCCATGTTGTGAGATGCTTTGAAGATTCATCATTGTTCTTTATCCTTGCATAATATTCCATTGTGTGTATTTACCATAGTTTGTTTATCTATTCATCTGCTGATGGGCTTTTAAGTTGTTTTCATCTTTTTGCTATTGTGAACAATGCTGCAATGAACATGGGTGTGCATATGTCTATTCGTGTGGTGGCTCTTATTTCTCTAGGATATATTCCTAGGAGTGGGATTGCTGGATCATATGGTATTCCTATTTCTAGCTTTCTTAGGAAGTGCCATATCATTTTCCAAAATGGTTGTACCATTTTGCATCCCCACCAGCAGTGCATAAGAGTTCCAATCTCCCTGCAGCCTCTCCAACATTTATTATTTTCTGTTTTTTTGACTCGTGCCAGTAATGCAAGGGTGAGATGGTATCTCACTGTGGTTTTGATTTTCATTTCCCTAACGGCTAGAGATCACAAGCATTTCCTCATGTGTCTGTTAGCCGCTTGAATGTCTTCATTGGTGAACTGTCTGTTCATTTCCTTTGCCTGTTTTTTAATTGGATTATTTATCTTTTTGTGGTAGAGGTGTTCGATTTTACTGTAGATTTTAGACATTAGACTTTTGTCAAATTTGTATTAGTCAAATATTTTTTCCCCGTCTGTAGGTTCTCTTTTTACTCTTTCGGTGAAGTCTTTTGATGAGCATAAGTGTTTAATTTTTAAGAAAATCCCAGTTATCTAGCTTATCTTCTGGAGTTTGTGTGTTGTTAGTTATGGTTTGTATCCTGTTAATGCCTTGAGTTAGGGTCTCTAGCATTGATCCTATTTTTTCTTCTATGATCTTTATAGTTTTTGGTTTTAGACAAAGGCCTTTGATCCATTTTGAATTACTTTTTGTGTAGGGTGTGAGGTGTGGGTCCTGTTTCATTTTTTTGCAGATGGACATCCAATTTTGCCAGCACCATTTCTTAAAAAGACTATCTTTTCCCCATTTGATGGACTTTGGGCCCTTGTCAAAGATCAGGTAACCATAGGTGGATGGATTTACTTCTGGGTTCTTGATTCTGTTCCATTGGTCAGTGTATCTGTAGTTGTACCAGTAGCAGACTGTTTTGACTACTGTAGCTGTATAGTAGGTCCTGAGATCCAGTAGTGTGAGTCCTACTTTATTCTTCCTCTTCAATAATGCTTTACTTATCCAGGGCCTCTTCCCTTTCCATATAAAGTTAATAATTATTTTTTCCATCTCTTTGAAGAATGTTGTTGGTATTTGGATTGGGATTGCATTATATCTGTAGATTGCTTTGGGTAGAATTTCATTTTCACAATGTTGATTCTATCTATCCATGAGCATGGTATGTTTTTCCATTTATGTAGATCTCTTTTGGTTTCTTGCAATAGTGTTTTGTAGTTTTCTTTGTATACTTCTTTTACATCTTTGGTTAGATTTATTCCTAAGTATTTTATTTTCTAGGGGCTATTATAAATGGTATTGCTTTCCAATGTCCTTTTCATCATTCTCTTTGTTGGTGTATAGGAATACAACTGATTTTTGTGTGTTTATCTTGTATCCTGCTACTCTGCTGAATTAGTTATTCTTAGTTCCAGTAGTTTTCTCGTGGAGTCTTTTGGGTTCTCCATATAAAGTATCATATCATCTGCAGATAGGGACAGTTTTTCTTCTTCATTACCAACTTGGATGCCTTTTATTTCTTTTTCTTGCCTTATTGCTCTAGCCAGGACTTCCAGCACAATGTTAAATAGGAGTGGTGATAAAGGACATCGTTGTCTCATTCCTGTTCTCAAGCATAGTGTTTTCATTCTCTCTCCATTTAGAATGATGTTGGCTGTTGGTTTTGCATAGATGCCCTTTATTATGTTGAGGAATTTCTCTTCTATACCTATTTTATTGACAATCTTTATCAGGAATGGGTATTGAACTTTGTCGAATGCCTTTTCTGTTTCAGTTGAGATGATCGTGTGATTCTTTTTCTTTATTTTATTTATCTGGTGGATTATGTTGATTGATTTTCTAATGTTGAACCATCCTTGCATATCTGGTATGAATCCTACCTGGTTGTGGTGTATTATTTTTTTGATATGATACTGAATTCTATTGGCTAGAATTTTTTTTTTAATTGTACTTCAGGTGAAGGTTTACAGAACAAATAGTTTCTCATTAAACAGTAGTACACATATTGTTTTATGACATTGGTTAACAACCCCACGAC
>NW_004443971.1:7489474-7506142 GCF_000243295.1 Trichechus manatus latirostris
GTAACCAACAAAGATTGTTACTTTTTGTGTGTAAACTTTTTCATGGATTTTTACAACAGAGGTCTTATACAATATTTGTCCTTTTGTGATTGACTTATTTCACTCAGCATAATGTCCTCCAGTTTCATCCATGTTATGAGATGCTTCAAGGATTCATTGTCATTCATTGGCTAGAATTTTGTTGAGAATTTTTGCATCTATATTCATGAGAGATATTGGTCTGTAATTTTCTTTCTTTGTGGTGTCTTTGCCTGCTTTTTGTATCAGGGTTATGCTGGCTTCATAGAGTGAATTCAGAAGTATCCTTTCCTTTTCTGTGTTATGAAATAGTTCGAGTAGTACTGGTGTAAGCTGTTCTCTAAATGTTTGGTAGAATTCTCCAGTGAAGCCATCTGGGCCAGGGCTTTTTTGGGGGGAGTTTTTTAAATTACCTTTTCGATTTCTTCTCTTGTTAGGGGTCTGTTCAGATTTTCAACATCATTTTGTGTTAGTTTGGGTAGGTAGTGTGTTTCTAAAAATTTGTCCATTTCCTCTAGATTTTCAAATTTGTTGGAGTATAGATTTTCGTAATACTCTGTTATGATCCTTTTTATTTCAGTTGGATCTGTTGTAATGTCCCCCATTTAATTTCTTATTTGGGTTATTTGCATCGTCTCCTGCTTTTCTTTTGTCAGTTTGGACACTGGTTTGTTGATTTTGTTTATCTTTTCAAAGAACCAACTTTTGGCTTTGTTGATTACTTCTATCGTTTATTCTCTGTTTCATTAATTTCTGGTCTGATCTTTATTATTTCCTTTCTTCTGTTGCCTGTGGGCTTCTTTTGCTGTTCTCTTTCTGTTCTGGTACTGTAGCTAATATTTTGATTCTGTCCCTTTTTTCTTTTTTGATGTATGCATCTGTTGCTATAAATTGACCTCTGATCACTGCCATTGCTGTGTCCCAAAGGTTTTGGTATGATATGTTTTCATTCTCATTTGATTCTGGGAATTTTTTGATTCCATCTTTGATTTCTTCTATTACCCAGTAGTTCTTAAGCAGGGTGTTATTTAGTTTCCATGTAATTATTTTTTTTTCTTGCTCTTCTTGTTGTTAATTTCTACTTTGATGGCATTGTGATCAGAGAAGATACTTTGTATTGTCTCAGTGTTTTGGATTTTGTTGAGGGTTGCTTTGTGGCCTAAGATGTGGTCTATTATGGAGAACGTTCCATGTGTGTTGGAAAAGAATTTGTACTTTACAGCTGTTGGGTGGAGTGGTCTATATATGTCTGTGAGTTCAAGTTGGCTGATTGTGACCTCTAGGTCTTCTGTATCTTTGTTGAGTTTCTTTCTAGACGTTCTGTCCTTTCCCAAGAGTGATGTGTTGAAGTCTCTTACTATTACAGTGGAACTGTCAATTTCTTTTTTCAGTGCTGGTAAAGTTTGTTTTATGAATTTTGGAGCTCCGTCATTGGGTGCGTACATATTTATTATCATTATGTCTTCATGCTCGATTGTCCCTTTAATCATGATGCAGTGCCCTTCTTTGTCTTTTATGGTGGATTTTGTTTTAAAGTCTATTTTTCTGAGATTAGTACTGCCACTCTTGCTCTTTTTTGGTGGCTATTTGCTTGATATATTTTTTTCCATCCTTTGATTTTTAATAAATTGATGCCTTTGTTTCTAAGGTGTGTTTCTTGTAGACAGCATATTGATGGATCCTGTTTTTAATCCATTCTGTCACTCTCTCTCTCTTTATGGGTGCATTTAGGCCATTTACGTTCAGTGTAATTATTGATAGGTGTGAGTTTATTGTTATCATGTTGTACTGCTTCTTTTTTTGTGGTGCTGACAATTTCTTTGTTCCTCTTACTCTCCTGTGCTGAATTCCTTTTGTTTGTGGATTTTTTTCATTTCTTTTGTTTTTGTAGATTTTATTTTTACTGAGACTTTATGTTTTTCTTCTTTATTTTGATGAGTAGGTTTGTTAACTTTCTTTGTGGTTACCTTGAAATTTATGCTTATCTTCCTAGGTTTGAACCAGTCTATTATTACTTGGTATCGCCTTGCCTTCCTCTCCATTAGAAGGTCTCTACCTACACCATTTATTCCATCTTTTATTGTTCTGATGTTGACATTTAAAGATTAACTTCCCTGGTTCACTGTTGTAAATCTTTTGGTTTTGAATAGTCCTTGAGAGTTCATTTCCTAGGTTGGTATCTGGCTGGTGCAATCTTGTGTCCTAGATTCAGGCTGTCATCTGATGTTGTTTGTTCTCAAACCGAAGGATTTACTTTAATAATTCTTGTAATTTTGGTTTGGTTTTTACATATTCCTTTAATTTCTGTTTAGGGAAATGTCCTAATTTCACCATCATATTTGAAGGAGAGTTTTGCAGGATATATTATTCTTGGTTGGCAATTTTTTTCTTTCAAGGTTTTATTTTTGTCATCCCATTGCCTTCTTGCCTGCATGGTTTCCGCTGAGTAAGCAGAGCTTAGTCTTATTGTTTCCCCTCTGTATGTGACTTTTTTTTTTTCTTGAGCTGCTCTCAGGATTCTTTGTTTGTCTTTGGTTTTGGTGAGCGTGATTATGATATGCCTTGGTGATTTTCTTTTGGGGTCTATCCTATATGTGGTTCGTTGAGCTTCTTGGTTGGTCAGCTTTTCATCTTTCAAGATATTAGGGAAGTATTATGTTAGCAATTCTTCAGTGATCCTCTCTGTATTTTCCGTTTTCTCACCCTGTTCTGGAACTCTGATCACTCGCAGATTTTTGCTTTTGATTGTATACCACATAATTCTCAGGGTTTCTTCACTTTTCTTTGTTCTTTTTTTTTTTTTTCTGATTTTTCCTCAGAGTTGTATCCAAGTGTTTGTCTTCAGTTTCACTGATCCTGTCTTCCATCATTTCAAACCTGTTCCTCAGCCCTTGTATGACACTGTCCATTTCTGAAATCTTGTTGTTTATCTTTTGGATTTCTAATTGTTGATTTTGTATGATTTCTAGTTGTGAATTTAGTTTGGCATTTTGTTCCTGTATTATTTTCCTCAATTCTTCCATTTTTTTGTCTGTGTTTTCTATGAATTTGTCTGCTTTTTCCATGAATTTGTCTATTTTTTCCCCATATTTGTCTGCTTTTTGCTTAAACTCTTGGATAGCTATGAATATTAGAGATGGAATTCCCTGTCAGGTAGTTCTAGTGCCTTTTCTTCTACTGGAAAGTCATCTGGTGTTTTATTTTGGATGCCTGCTGGAACCATCCTGTTTTTTAATATGTTTTGATATTGTCTGTTGTCTTCAGGATATTCAGTAGTTATTTACTTTATTTACTGATTGTAGATTTGTTTGTTTCATCCTGCTTTTTGTATAATTTGGTTATGTCTGAGCAGGTTGGCTGTGCATTCTTTGTAGTTTGCTCATCTATGGACACGATAGTTTTCACCTGCTTGTCCAATGGGCAGGGCCAGTCACTCAGCTATGGAGTAGCATTGTAAGTCCAGCTAAGAGGAGGAGCTGGGATGGGTTGTTTGTGGCACATACTTGGGCCGAGAAGATGAGCCAGTGGTCAGCATGGGGCAGGTTTCATTTGATCATGTCTGTCCTGCTCAGTAGTGCATTGTTAAGCATATTGTGTAGAGAGGCAATAGGTTGGGGGAGGGGGAGGTTGTGATATTTGGAGCTAGGTTGGGTATGGAAAAGAAGAAACAGAGGGGAGAGAAATGGGAGCAAAAAAAATGCTGGGTGGAGACAAGAAACTGAGAAATGGAGAAAAACAAAAGGAAAAAATTAATTTAAAAAATATTAAAAATAAAAAATCGAAAAAAAGAAAAAAAATACCCCCAGGGCGCTCAGTGGCGTGGCTGCACCGACTAGGGTGCGGCTTCCAAGCTGCACGATATAGACTACCTATAAGGGGTGGAGATGATACACAGTGCCAGGTATTCAGGAGACAGTAAAAGAAGGTAAGTAGAAAGAGATGAGAAACTGAAAAATGAAGAAAAATGAAAGGAAGAAAGAAAAAACAAATAAACAAAAAAAAAAAAAAAGAGGAAAAAAAAGCCCCCAGGGATCCCACCATTGTGGCCGTGTGGGCTGAGGAGACAGACCGGGGAAGCAGCAAAGATGGCACATGAAGTCAGGTGTTCAAGAGAAAGAAGGGGGAGGAGGTGAGAGGCAGGGAAGAAACCAAAAGAGGCCGAAAAAAGCAATACCAGCAACAGAGAAATGGCACTGAAGAAACTGGCCAGTGTGGGTGGGGTGAATTTGCGCAGCACAGAACTGGTGCCTCCTGTGTCACGGTTGCAGCCCACTGGGGAGCGGCAGATGGGCTCTCCAGGAAGTCAGGAATCTGTCCGCTGGGAAGCCGCAAATTGGTCTGCTGGGAAGCCGGGAATCCACCTGCTGGGAAGCAGTGGACCGGCCAGCTGGGAAGTGGTGAAGGTGGAGCAGGGGGAGGAAGGATGTGAGGTGGGAAAGTATGTCTTGCTGGTTACCAGGTGCTCTGTTTCCTGCTGGGAGCTCTGTGAATCTGCTTTCCTGTACTCCCTGTCTGCTGCAGGAATTCAAGATGGCGGATCCGTGCTGCACTAGCTGATAGGGGACCTCCGCTCATAACTGTCCTCACTCTCTGTTCTTTGTCAGTTTCTTATACCATTTGGTGCTTGGTTCAGTTCTTTATGTCTTCATTTGACGCTTAGGCTTCCAGGATTGATGTTTGTCTCTGTTTTACTTAGTTTTTCCAGTCTTCGCTGTGGAGGGACGGTGTGGGGCTTCTGTCTCTAGTGCCATCTTACCAGAATCCCCCCCTTTCTTCTTTTTTGATGTGTACTTTTATTATAAATTGACCTCTAAGCACTGCTTTTGCTGCATCCCAAAGGTTTTGGTAAGATGTGTTTTCATTCTCTTTTGATTCTATGATTTTTTTTATTCCATCTTTGTTTTCTCTTACTCAGAAGTTTTTAAGCAAGCTGTTGTTCAGTTTTCATGTATTTGTTTTTCCTTGCTATTTCTGTTATCGATTTCTACTTTTATGGCATTATGACAGAGAAAACGCTTTGTATTATTTTGATGTTTTTGGATTTTGTCGAGGCTTGTTTTTTGTCCTTAAATGTGGTCTATTCTGAAGAATTTTCCATGTGCATTGGAAAAGAATGCATACATCACTGATGTTGGGTATAGTGTTATGTATATGTCTATGAGGTTGATTTAGTTGATTGTGGCATTTAGATCTTCTGTTTCTTTATTTTCTTCTAGATGTTCTGTGCTTCACTGAAAGTGGTGTGTTGAAGTCTCCCACTATTATTATGAAACTGTCTATTTCTCTTTTCAATGCTGTTAGAGTTTGTTTTATGTATTTTGGAGCCCTGCCATTGGGTCTGTGTATGTTTCTTATGGTTATGTCCTTCTGCTGTATTGACCCTTTGATAATTATATAGTGTCCTTCCTTATCCTTTATGGTGGATTTTGCTTTAAGATCTGTTTTATTGGAGATTAATATCACCACTCTTGCTCTTTTTTGTGTGTTGTTTGCTTGATATATTTTTCCATCCTTTGAATTTTAGTTCGTTTATGTCTTTGTGTCTAAAGTGTGTCTCTTGTAGACAGCATATAATGAATCTTGCCTTTTTAAATCCATTCTGCCACTCTCTGTCTCTTTACTGGTGCATTTAGGCTGTTTACATTCAGTGTAATTATTGGTAGGTATGAGCTTACTACTGTCATTTTGTTTTGTTTTGTTTGTGCTATTGATGGTTTCCTTGTTCTGCTTAATTAGTGTGCTGAGTTCTTTTTGTTTATGGATTTTCTTTTCACCTCTTTTGTTATTGTTGGTTTTGTGTTAAGTGAGTCTTTAGGTTTTTCTTCTGTTTTATTTTGATGGGTAGGTTTGTTAGCTCCCTTTGGGGTTCCCTTGAAATTTACCTTTATTTTTCTAAGTTTAAACCGATCTTTAATTTCTTGATATTGCCTTGACTTCCCTTACATATGGAAGTTCTATGAGTACACCATAGTTATTCCCTCTTTTTTGTTTTGAAATTGTTGTTGTTTACATATTGACATCTCTGCCCCCCTATTTTCAGTCTTTTAGCTTTGTTTTATTTTTGATAAAAAATCCCTATCTGGTTTGTTATCTGGTTGATCTATCCTATGTCCTAGTCTTGGGTTGTTCTCTGATGTTAGAAAACCGGAGGACTCCTTTAATATTTCTTGTAATTTTGGTCTGGTTTTTACATACTCCCTTAATTTTTGTTTATCTGGATATGACCTAATTTTGCCATCATATTTGAGAGATAATTTTGCTGGATATATAATTCTTGGCTGGCAATTTTTCCTTCAAGGCTTTATATGTATTGTCCTATTGCCTTCTTGCCTGCATGGTTTCTGTGAGTAATCAGAGCTTAGTTTTATTGGTTCTCCTTTGTAGATGACTTTTTGTTTATCCCTAGCCACTCAGAACTTTTTCTTTGTCTTTGGTTTTGACAAGTTGATTATGATATGTCTTGGTGACTTTCTTTTGAAATCTGTCCTGTATGGGGTTTGCTGAGCTTCTTGGATAGATATCTTCCTTCTTTCATGATACCAAGGAAGTTTTCTGCCAGCAAATCAACAATTTTCCAGTGTTTTCTGTTATCCCCTCCTGTTCTGGAATTCTAATCACTCGTAGGTTTTTCCTCTTGATTGTATCCCACATAATTCTTAGGCCTTTTTCATTTTTCTTTTCTTCTGATTTTTCCTTGAACAAATTGGTGTCAAGGGATTTATCTTCAGTCTTACAAATTTAGTCTTCCTTTGTCTCAATTCTGTTCTTATGACCTATTGAGTTGTCTAATTCTGAAATTTTATTGTTACTCTTTTGGATTTCTAGTTGCTGTTTGTGTATGGTTTCAAGCAGCCTGTCTATTCTGTCATTTTGTTCTTGTATTGTTTTCCTAAATTCTTCTATTGCTTTGTCTGTGTGTTCCTTGGTTTGGACTGTGTTTTGCATGATCTCCTTCGTGATCTTTTGGAGAGCTCTGTATATTAGTCTTTTGAATTCTTTCTCAGGTAGTTCCTTTGCTATATCTTCCTCTAGAAGGTTTTCTGGTTCTTAATTTTGGTTGCTTGCTGTAGCCATCTTGTACTGCTTCTTTGTGTGATTTGATGTTGACTGTTGTCTTCAAGGCATCCAGAAGTTATTATATTTATTTATTGTATGTTTGTTTACTGTATCCTGAATTTTTGTTTTGTTTTGATACATCCTAGTAGGCTGGGTGTGTGTGCTTCTCTAGTCATTAATCTTGCTTTGTTGAATCTCTCACCTCCTATCTCCAGGTGGTTGGAGCAGCTACTAGGTGTGTGAGCCCAGGAGTCTGTTCACTGTTCTTGCAGGAATGCTGATGATGTAGGCAGCATTGGTGAGGTGAGCAATCTGTCCTGCTGGTACCTGGCTCTGGGTGCAGGGAGTGTTTCTCCTGGTTGTTGTGTTGGGTGTTGTGTGTGTGCTTCACCACTTGCTGGATGATCAGGGAGAAGGTGCCTGGGTCATTGGTTACTGAATATGTGGTGCGGAGACTCTCATCTATAGTCCTGAGCGGGTAGGGTGGTATGGCAGTTTTCTGAGCAGGCACGGGTCTCTGGTTGCAGTAGGGATGATGTGGGGGGCAAGGCAGAAGGCTGTTGGCTGCCCCTCAGTGCCCTGATGGAGGGCATGCCCCTGTCCACTACAGCATGTTGTCGGGTGGGTAGTACAGCCGGTCCTTCCCAGTGCTATTGGCTGGAGGGATTAGGAGGTGCCACTGGTTCTCAGACCCCCATCGTGGGTGGCTGGATGGAGTGGGTGGTATTACCAGCCCTCACATCCTCAGTGTGGGTATTTGAGGGCCCTTCTTAGGGGGCTGGGTGGTGTTGAATGTCATAGATCTGCAGCTCCCACTTGGCTGCTTCTAGTGAAAATGGGCTTCAGCTGGGAACTCTGCCTGCCTTATGCCAATGTGTACATGATGTGCCAACTCATCCTGCAAGGCATAGGTGTGGTTGGTCAGAGAGGGTGGAGGGTCCTGCAAGCCCAAGGACCCCCTGTGGCAGTGGCTGGGCAAACAGGCAGGTGCCTCTTGACTGGGACTGGACCGTGAGTTCCCAGCTTAGGAGGTGTGGTGGTGTTGAATGCCGTTGGGCTGGTGTTGGAACAGGGAGGGGGATGGAGGAGTGAAAGGAAATGTTTCTTGGCCTCTGGTGCTCTGGTAAGGGGGGTTTGTGGTACACGTGGTGGATTGAGAGTGTGCACTTAACTTTTGCAGGTCAGGCATCACTTCTGTTTGATTCTGAAGGTGCATGCAGAGTTGCTCTTGCTTAGCTGCACCACATGGAGTGGGTTTTGACTTGGGATGCTGCTGCTTGCCTCAATATGTCTGCACTGTGCAGGTTCATCTAGCAGAACGCTGGTGATCCAGCAATCCGTAATTCCCCACTTCCGCTGTTTCTGAATTGTCTCTTCTTCCGTCACTCAGTCCGATTCTTCAGCTTTGCCTTTGATGCTTACCAAATTCACTTGGGTTTTTTTGAGTCTTTGTTGTAAGAGGGGTGACACAAAGCATCTGACTATTCTGCCATCTTGGTCCACCTCTACAATCACTTATGATTCTGGTTAGTATGGACCAAAGATACATCATATCAGCCTTGACAGCGGAGAAGATGCTTAGACAATCTAAACGTACCCAATACTGTAAATCTCCCAGAAAGTCTATAGTTATTCTTGCCAGCTAACATATAATTTTAAGTGGTAATTGGTTGCATTTCAAGATCCATGTCAATGCATAGCAAATAAGAGAAAATAAAATCTTTCTTCCTTGAGAAGTTTTAGAAAACAGTCCATTTCATGCATCAAAGTTAAATAATGCATAAAAATATTAATAAACCATATTCACTACTTGTATCAAAATACATTTATCTTTTAACCTCTTAGATATTTACAGCTATCATAAGTTACAGATGATGATTCTCCAGTATATTGTAAATCATATACCTAACAATTTACTTCTCCAAAACACTTTGCATAAGGAGTAGAGTAAGTAATAAAATGTGGATTTGCTCAAGGGATTAGAAATGCAGTTATACAAGCCATTACTATTTCTTTGACTGTTGGTTTTGAAAGTTTCATAGAAATTCAGAGAGATTTGCTGATGTACTTTGTACCCTTGTGTAATATCCTCTAGAACAGGGCCCCCTTCGGGCAGACACAGCCTCGTGCTGGGGAGCTGGGTTGGCCAGCCAGGGGCGGGCTGGACGTCAGTGTCCACTTTAGCTTTGGGTGGAGCAAAACCTGTGTAGTCGCCTGCAGAGACTCTCCTTCAGACCTCAGTAAAAGGTTTTGTTGTTTGTTTTTTTGTTTTCCCTACTACTGCATTAATTCTGAATTACTCTCACATTGCATCAATTTCTTCTTTTACCTTTAACATCAGTTTTTTCAACTGTAAAAATGTATTCAATTGACAGTAAATTTTTCCATGATTCTCCCACTTCTCTATATTAAATCTGTTTGGAAAATTAAAGAGTTTCCCACTAAGACACAAATCAATTTCCAAGTTTCACCATGTAGCAGTGCATCCAGTTTCTCCCTCTCATAACCTCTATTTTTCATAGCTAACTTGCTTGATTTCAGTCCTTTTCCTAGTCTCAGCATTCTCTGGGGCTGTGTTTGCTGCTTTATAAACTATTCCTACAGAAGGCAAATTCTTGTAGAAATTTGAGTAATTGTCAAGGAGCTTAATGCGTTTGTTGTAATGATGAAGTGAATCGCTGGCGTCTGTGGCACTTACCACTCCACAAGGTGGGAAGAGTGACGGCTAACATTGCCATCAGGATCCAGGCTGACAATCAGTGTCTTTGAAAACATAGTGCTCACTGCTTCTCCATAGTCAGCCTTCCTAAAGGGACTTCTATTTTGAGAAAAATATACCTAGAAATTACACGTTCATATTAGGTGTAATTCAGTTCATCTTATGCTTATCTTTGGTTTGTGATGATTGAAGGGGCTGTAACTCCTCAGAGGTTTTAAAAACAGAAACTCCAAAATTTAAAAGCCCTGTCCCCATGGGTTCTGATCCTGGAATAAGATTTCTTTCTTTGGAAAAATCACAGGCAGTGCCCATTCTGATACCTTTACACGTTAATGTCAATTTACTTAATGATTCATTCATTCTACAAATATTTATTGAACACATAGTGTGTGCCAGACACTATTCTAATTACTGAGGATACAAAAGTGAGCAAAACAGACAAAAATCTTACTCTAGTGTAATTAAGTGATCCCAAAGGTTAATTGCAGGCCTCAGATCTCTGTGAATAACTAAATGATTCCTGACATGTTCGAGCTCCTGAAAGATTTCAACATCATTTAAACCTCACCGTTGTTTCCAGGAAGCACCTTCTGTTGTGTAAGTTGACAGTGCAATGTCCCGTATTCATCAGATATGTGACAAGGCAGAATTTATCTGGGAGATGAAATGTGGGGTTTAGACAAACAACAAAAGGTCAATCTCCTTTGCTGATGAGAGAGATGAATCCTTGTCAGTGGTTCTCAACTGTGGATGCACATTAGAATCCCATGGGAAGTTTATAAAAATAAAGTGGGCTCACCCCCAGAGATTCTGATTTAATGGGTCAGAGAGAAGCATCAGTAATTCTAAAGAGCTCCCGAGGGAGTTAAATGTACAGTCAGGGTTTAGAAGCATAGACTTGCTTTCCTTGTCTCTTTGTTCTGATTCCAACTTTGTCATGACAAGTGGCCTTCTGGGGACTAGACCTTGATACAGAGAAAGGAGGAGAGGCTCTGTGCAGGAGACATGAACATACAATTATATAAATATGAAATTATACAATTTTATTCAACTATGAAAACCGTTTCTTGGGAGTTCTGTTATTATGAGTATTTCCACAGAGAACAATCCATGCTCCTTATGCTGATGAAAGCCAATTGCTGAAACTGTAAAATCAAGGGTTAGGTCTTGGGATGTGGGGATGCAAATACTAACCTTGAGAAACCTTGTTTGGATGACCAGCTAGCCTGATTTTCCCACCATCTCATCCTTTTCTTCTGCCTGATCATGTCACTCCACATAAAATCCTTTGATCTCTCATTATCCTCAAGTAAAGCCCAAATATCTTGATATGACCTAGAAGATTTATAAACAGGAACCTCCAGCTTCTTCCTTTAGTCTTCTGCTTAACATTATTGAATTGCTGACATTTTCCCCTGAATATGCCAAGTCTGAGCTTTTGCCCTTGAACAAGCTGTTCCCTTACCTAGAATATGCTTCCACCCCTACTTACCACCACCCCTCCCTTGGCCAAGTCTTATTTATCTTTCAGGTTTCAATGTAGAGGCCATATCTGCTGGGGATTCCTCTCTACTCTAGAAGACTAGATTAGTTGCTTTTACTAATTACCTGTTCTAAATATTATTGGAGCTAGAAGGGAGTTTACAGTGGATGCTAAAATTGCAGTCACACTTCTATTAGAACAGAAAAATTCGCTTCTATTGTCAGCATTCTTCATCTCAGGTGGAGATTCATTCATTTCCTATCCATACAAAGTTACTTTCTTAAGATTTTTATATTTTTTATTATTGTACTTTAGATGAAGATTTACAGAACAAACTAGTTTCTCATTAAACAATTGGTACACAAATTGTTTTGTGACATTGGTTACCAACCTCATGACATGTCAACACTCTCCCCTTCTCAACTTTGTGTTCCCTATTACCAGCTTTCCTGTCCCTTCCTGCCTTCTAGTCCTTGCCCCTGGGCTGGCGTGCCCCTTTAGTCTTGTTTTCTTTTATGGGTCTGTCTAATTTTTGGCTAAAGGGTGAAACTCAGGAGTGACTTCATTACTGAGCTAAAAGGATGTCCAGGGGCCATACTCTCAGAGTTTCTCCAGTCTCTGTCGGGCCAGTAAGTCTGGTCTTTTTTGTGAGTTGCAATTCTGTGCTACATTTTTCTCCAGCTCTATCTGGGACTCTCTATTGTGATCCCTGTCAGAGCAGTCAGTGGTGGTAGCTGGGCACCATCTAGTTGTACTGGATTCAGTCTGCTGGAGGCTGTGGTAGTTGTCATCCATTAGTCCATTGGACTAATTGTTCCCTTATGTCTTTGATTTTCTTCATTCTCCCTTGCTCCTGACAAGGTGAGAGCAGTGGAGTATCTTAGATGGCTGCTCACAAGTGTTTAAGACCCCAGACGATACTTACCAAATGTGATGGTTAAGATTGTGTGTCAACTTGGCTGGGCCATGATTCTCAGTGTTTATATGTGATCACTTCCATGAATGAATCCGTTGTGAGTAGCCAATCAGTTGAAGGGAGTTTCCTTGGGGGTGTGGCCTGCATTCAAATATAAGCAGACGTTCTGGCTTTTTACTCACTCTGGATCCTGTGGCTGCCTCCTGTTTGTCTGACCTCCGGTTCTTGGAACTTGAGCTATCAGCTTATCTGCTGATCTTGGGATTTGTTGACATTCACAGCCTGTGAGTGGAGCCCTGCTCTCCGACCTGCTGATCTTGAGTTCACCAGCCCCTGCAGCTACATGAATCAGGAGAAGCCTTGAGGTCTTGCCTGCCAATCTTGGGATTTGTTGACATTCACAGCCTGTGAGCAAGAGCCCTGCTTTCTGACCTGCCGATCTTGGGTTCAGCAACCCCTGTGGCTACGTAAATCAAGATAAGCCTCTATCTTGATCCACAGACTTGGGACGTTCCAGCCTCTACACTCAGGTGAATGGTTTCTTTGATATAAATCTCTCTGCATATATATTTGTACCCTTTACTAGTTTTGCTTTTCTAGAGAACCCAGCCTAAGACACCAAAGTAGAATGTAGAACATTTCCTTTATAAACTATGTTATGCCAGTTGAGCTAGATGTTCCCCAAGACTATGGTCCCCACAGCCCTCAGCCAGTAATTCAATCTCTCAGGGAGTTTGGATGTGTCTACGGAGCTTCCACGACCTTGCCTTGGACAAGCTGTCCTGGCTTCTCCAGTATTGTGTACTGTATTACCCTTCACCAAAGTTACTACTTTTCTATTGTCTATTTAGTGTTTTTCTCTCCCCACCCTTCCCCTCCCTCGTAACCATCAAAGATTTTTTTCTTTTTGTGTGTAAACCTTTTCATGAGTTTTTATAGTAGTGGTCTCATACAATATTTTCCCTTTTGTGATTGACTTATTTCATTCAGCATAATGCCTTCCTGATTCATCCATGTTGTGAGATGCTTTGCAGATTCATTATTGTTCTTTATCATTGCAAAGTACTCCATTGTGTGTATGTACCATAGTTTGTTTATCCATTCATCTGTTGATAGGCACCTAGGTTGTTTTCATATTTTTGCTATTGTGAACAATGCTGCAGTGAACATGGGTGTGCATATGTCTATTCGTGTGACAGCTGTTGTTTCTCTAGGATATATTCCTAGGAGTGGGATTAATGGATCATATAGTATTCCTATTTCTAGCTTTCTAAGGAAGCGCTGTATCGTTTTCCAAAATCGTTGTACCATTTTTCATTCCCACCAGCAGATTTCCAATCTCCCTGCAGCCTCTCCATCATTTCTTTCCTTTTTATTTTTTATTTTTTTTGATTCTTGCCAGTAACCTCGGGGTGAGATGGTATCTCATTGTGGTTTTGATTTGCATTTCTCTAATGGCTGGTGATTGCAAGCATTTCCTCATGTGTCTGTTAGCCGCTTGAATATCTTCTTTGGTGGAGTGTCTGTTAATTTCCTTTGCCCACTTTTAATTGGATTATTTGTCTTTTTGTTGTAGAGGTGTAAGATTTTCCTGTAGATTTTAGAAATTAGACCTTTGTTGGATTTGTATTAGCCAAAAATTTTTTCCCCGTCTGTAGGTTCTCTTTTTACTCTTTTGGTGAAGTCTTTTGATGAATGTAAGTGTTTCATTTTTAGAAGATCCCAGTTATCTAGCTTATCTTCTGGAGTTTGTGTGTTGTTAGTTATGGTATGCGTCCTGGTTAATACTGTGTATTAGGGCCTCTAGCGTTGATCCTATTTTTTCTTCTATGATCTTTATAGTTTGGTTTTATATTTAGGTCTTTGGTCCATTTGAATTAGTTTTTTTTTATGGTGTGAAGTATGGGTTCTGTTTCATTTTTTTGCAGTTGGACATCCAGTTTTGTGAGAACTATTTGTGAAAAAGACTGTCTTTTCCCCATTTGGTGGACTTTGGGCCCTTGTGGAAGATCAGGTGACCACAGGTGGATGGATTTACATCTGGGTTCTCAATTCTGTTCATTGGTCAATGTATCTGTCATTGTACCAGTACCAGGCTGTTTTGACTATAGCTGTATAGTAGGTTCTGAGGTCAGGTAGTGCGAGTCCTCCCACTTTATTCTTCTTCTTCAATAGTGCTTTACTTATTCAGGGCCTCTTCCCTTTCCATATGAAGTTAATGATTAATTTTTCCATATCTTTAAAGAATGCTGTTGGTATTTTGATTAAGATTGCATTGTATTTGTAGATTGCTTTGGGTAGAATCGACGTTTTGACGATACTCAGTCTATCTACCCATGAACATGGTATGTTTTTCCATTTATGTAGATCCCTTTGGGTTTCTTGCAGTAACATTTTGTAGTTTTCTTTGTATAGGTCTTGTACATCCCCGGTTAGATTTATTCTTAAGTATTTTATTTTTTTTAGGGGATATTATAAATGTTATTGTTTTCCTGACTTCCTTTTCATTGTTCTCTTTAATAGGAATCCAACTGATTTTTGTATGTTCATCTTGTATCCTAATACTCTGCTGAATCTTTTTATTAGTTTCAGTAGTTTTCTCATGGAGTCTTTTGTATTTTATATGTACACTATCATATCATCTGCCGATAGGGACAGTTTTACTTATTCATTACAAATTTGGATGCCCTTTATTTCTTTGTCTTGCCTTATTGCTCTAGCTAAGACTTTCAGCATAATGTTAAATAGGAGTGGTGATAAAGGGCATTCTTGTCTTGTTCCTGTTCTCAAGGGGAATGTTTTCAGCCTTTCTCCATTTATGATAGTGTTGGCTATTGGTTTTGTATAGATGCCCTTTATTGTGTTGAGGAATTTCCCCTCTATAACTATTTTATTGAGACTTTTTATCAGGAATTGGTGTTGTATTTTGTTAAATGCCTTTTCTGCATTGATTGATATGATCACTGTGATTCTTTTATTTATGTGGTTGACTATGTTGATAGATTTTCTAATGCTGAATTGTCCTTGCATAACTGATATGAATCCCACGTGGTGTATTATTTTTTGTTTTTTTTGATATGATGCTGAATTCTATTGCCTGGAATTTTATTGAGAATTTTTGCATCTATATTCATGAGTGATGTTTGTCTGTAATTTTCTTTTTTTTTTTTTGGTGTCTTTGCCTGGTTTTGGTATCAAGGTTATGCTGGCTTCATAGAATGAATTTGAAAGTATCCTTTCCTTTTCTATGTTCTGAAATAGTTTGAGTAGTACTGGTGTAAGGTGTTCTCTGAATGTTTGGTAGAATTCTCCAGCGAAGCCATCTGGGCCAGGGCTTTTTTTTGGTTGGGT
Source organism: Trichechus manatus latirostris (assembly GCF_000243295.1). Classification (NCBI taxonomy): domain Eukaryota; kingdom Metazoa; phylum Chordata; class Mammalia; order Sirenia; family Trichechidae; genus Trichechus; species Trichechus manatus. The sequence continues at coordinate 7,505,018 of NW_004443971.1, forward strand.
TTTTTTTTTTAATTACCTTTCAATCTCTTCTCTTGTTATGGGTCTGTTCAGATTTTCAACATCATTCTGTGTTAGTTTGGGTAGGTAGTATGTTTCTAAAAGTTTGTCCGTTTCCTCTAGGTTTTCAAATTTGTTGAAGTATAGTTTTTCATAGTAGTCTCTTATGATCCTTTTTATTTCTGTTGGGTCTGTTGTAATGTCCCCCATTTCATTTCTTATTTGGGTTATTTGAGTCCTCTCCTGTTTTTCTTTTGTCAGTTTGGCCAATGGTTTGTCAATTTTGTTGATTCTTTCAAAAAACCAGCTTTTGGTTTTGTTGATTCTTTTTTTTTTCTTTCTATTCTGTTTCATTAATTTCTGCTCTGATATTTATTATTTCATTTCTTCTGGTGCCTGTGGGCTTCTTTTGCTGTTCTCTTTCTACTTGTTCCAGCTAATGTTTTGATTTTGTCCCTTTCTTCTTTTGCTATAAATTGACCTCTGAGCACTGCCTTTGCTGTGTCCAAAAGGTTTTGGTATGATGTGTTTTCATTGTCGTTTGATTCTAGGAATCTTTTGATTTCATCTATTACCCAGTGGTTTTTTAAGCAGGGTGTTGTTCAATTTCCATGTAATTGATTTTATCCCTTGCTCTTCCTGTTGTTGATTTCTACTTCGATGGCATTGTGATCAGAAAATATACTTTGTATTATCTCAATGTTTTGGATTTTGTTGAATGTTGCTTTGTGGCCTAAGATGTGGTCTATTCTGGAGAACATTCCATGTGTGTTGGAAAAGAATGCGTACTTGCAGCTGCTGGGTGGAGTGTTCTGTATGTCTATGAGGTTGAGTTGGCTGATTGTGGCCTTTAGATCTTCTGTATCTTTATTGAGTTTATTTCTAGATGTTTTGTCCTTTACTGAGAGTGGTGCATTGAAGTCTCCTACTATTATTGTGGCACTGTCAATTTCTCCTTTCAGTGCTGTTAGAGTTTATTTTATATATTTTGGAGCCCTTGTCTTTGGGTGCGTAGATATTTATTTTGGTTATGCCTTCATGAGGGATCATCCCTTTAGTCATTATCTAATGCCCTTCTTTGTCTTTTATGTTGGATTTTGTTTTAGATTCTATTTTATCTGAGATTAG
>NW_004443971.1:7506242-7540852 GCF_000243295.1 Trichechus manatus latirostris
ATATAGATGGATCCTGTATTTTTATCCATTCTGTCACTGCATTTAGGCCATTTACATTCAGTGTAATCATTGGTGGGTGAGAGTTTATTGCTGTCATTTTGTAGTGCTTTTTTTTGTGGTGCTGATGTTTGCTTTGTTCTTCTTACTCTCCTATGCCAAATTCCTTTTGTTTGTGGATTTCTTCCATTCTTTTTGTTTTTGTGTTTACTGAGACTTTATGTTTTCCTTTTTCATTTTGATGAGTAGGTTTGTTAACTTTCTTTGTGGTCACTTTGAAATTTACCTTTATCTTCCTAAATTTGAACCAGTCTTTTATTACTTGTTATTGCCTTGCTTTCATCTCCATTTGAAAGTTCTATATCTACACCATTTATTCCCTTTTTTATTGTTCTGATATTGTCATTTACAGATTAACCTCTCTGGTTCCCTGTTGTAAATCTTTTAGTTTTGATTATCCTTGAGAGTTCATTACTTAAGTTGGTATCTGGCTGATGCGATCTTGGGTCCTAGATTCAGGCTGTCATCTGATGTTTTTTGTTCTCAAACTGAAGGGCTCCATTTAATAATTCTTGTAAGTTTGGTTTGGTTTTTTACATATTCCCTTTATTTCTGTTTATCTGGAAATGTCTTAATTTCACCATCATATTTGAGCAAGAGTTTTGCAGGATATATTATTCTGGTTGGCAATTCTTTTCTTTCAAGGTTTTATTTTTGTCATCCCATTATCTTCTTACCTACACGATTTCTGCTGAGTAGTCAGAGCTCAGTCTTATTGTTTTCCCTCTGTATGTGACTTTATTTTTCTTGAGTGTTTCTCAGGATTCTTTCTTTTTCTTTGATTTTAGGTAGTGTGATTATGATATGCCTTGGTGATTTTCTTTTGGGATCTATCCTGTATGGGGTTTGTTGAGCTTCTTGGTCAGTTTATCATCTTTCAAGATATTGGGGAAGTTTTCTGTAAGCACTTCTTCAATGATTCTCTCTGTTTTCTGTCTCCTCCCCCTGTTCTGGAACCCTGATCACTCGAAAATTTTTGCTTTTGATTGTATCCCACATCAGTCTCAGGGTTTCTTCCTTTTTCTTTGTTGTTTTCTCTGATTTTTCCTTAAAGTTGTATCCATGTATTTGTCTTCAATTTCACTGATCCTGTCATTGTTTCAAACCTGCTGCTTAGCCCTTCCGTGACACTGTCCATTTCTGAAATCTTGTTGTTTATCTTTCGGATTTCTAATTGTTGTTTTTGTATGATTTCTAGTTTTGAATTTATTTCTACATTTTGTTCCTGTATTATTTTCTTGAATTATTCCTTTGTTTTGTCTGTCTTTTCTATAATTTTTGTCTATTTTTTCCTCTTTTTTGTCTGCTTTTTCCTTCAACTCTTGGCTAGTTCTGTATATTAAAGGTTTGAATTCCTTATCAGGTAGTTCTAGTGCCTTTTGTTCTGCTGGAAGGTCATCTGGTGTTTTGTTTTGGATGCCTACTGGAACCATCCTGTCCTGTTTTTTTAATATGTTTTGATATTGTCTGCTGTCTTTGGAACATTCAGTAGTTATTTTCTTCATTTATTGATTGTAGATTTGTTTGTTTCATCTTGCTTTTTTGTTTTAGTTGGTTATGTGTGAGCAAGCAGGCTGGGTGTTCTTTGCTTTTTGCTCACCTATGGGCACAATACTTCTCACCACCTTGTCCAATGGGCAGGGCCAGTTGCTCAGCTATGGTGCAGCCAGGCAGGTCTAGCAGATGGGGAGGGGCTGGGATGGGTTGTATGTGGCACATACTGGGGCCAACATGGTGGGGCCTGTGGTCAGTGCAGGGCATGTTCTGGTAGACCATGCCTGTGCTGCTCCAGGGTGTGGTGTTCACCACGTGATGCAGATAGGCAGGAGGAAGTCGGGAGGTTGTTATGTGTGGAGCTATGTAGGGGTGGGAAAGAAGAGAAAGAGGAGAGAGAAACAGGAGCCAAAAAAAAAAAAAGTGCTGAGAGAGTCTGCCATTGGAGTGGTGCAGCCCTGGGGAAGCCATATGCCAGTGACTTTCTAGCCAGGTGGTGAGACACAGCCCATTGAGAAGGGACAGATACAGCACAGGCAGCTAGATGAGTGAAAGGAAAGGAAGTAAGGAAGGGAGAGAGAGATAAGAAACTAGATATTAAAAAAAAGGAGAGAGAAAGGCACAGACGGCTATGTTGTCAGGAGAAAGGAATGGAAGGAAAGTAGAGAGAGACAAGAAACCAAGAAAAAGAAGATGCCAGGTAGTTGGGAAGAAGGAAAGGAAGGAAGGTAGAGAGAGACAAGAAACTGAGAAAAAAAAAGAAGAAAGAAAGAAAAATGCTTCAAGGGAGTCCACCAGAAACAGGTTGAAGGGTAAGTCCAGCAGAAGCAGGAGAAGGTAAGGAAGGGAGGTAGATAGAGACAAGAAAATGAGAAAAAAGAGAAGACAGAAAGGGAAAATGCCCCAATGGAGCCCACTAGAAATGGGTCCCCATCTGAGCAGCACTTCACAGCCAGTCAAAAAGGAGCAGAGATGGCACGCGACTCCAGGTGTTCAGCAGAAGTGTAAGGAAGGAAGGTAGAGAGAGACAAGAAACCGAGAAAAAACGAAGAAAGTAAAGAGAGAGAGGAAAAAAAAAAAAAAAACCCAAACAAACCAAACCCATTGCTGTTGAGTTGATTCTGACTCATAGTGAGCCTATATGATAGAGCAGAACTGTCCCATAGGGTTTCCAAGGAATACCTGGTGGATTTGAACTGCTGACCTTTAGGTTAGCAGCCATAGCTGTTAACCGCTATGACACCAGGGTTTCCACTATGATTCGGAATTGACTTGATGACAATGGGTATTTTTATTAAAGAAAAGAAAAAAAAAATTGTCCCAAGGGAGCCCACCAGAAGTGGCTCCCCAGCTGCACGAAACTGCACAGCCCATCTAGAAGGGTCAGAGATTTCACATGGTGCCAGGTGTTCAGGAGGAAAGAAGGGAAAGATGGTAGAGGGAGACAAGAAATTGAGAAAAGAAAAAAAATTCCCAAGGGAGCCCACTGCCTTGGTAGCTAGGACTGGGGCTTCCAAGTTGCTAGGCACTGCACAGCCCATCTAGGTGGGGTGGAGATGGCACACAGCACCAGGTATTCAGGAGACAGGAAAAGAAGGAAAGTAGAGAGAACAAGAAACCAAGAAATGAAGAACAAAAAGGAAAAAAGCAGGAAAAAATGTCCCCAGGGTTCCCACCGGTGTGGCGGAGCAGACCAGGTAAGTGGCTCCCAAGCTGAGCGACACAGACCATCTAGAACTTATGGAGATGGCACACAGTGCCAGGTGTTCAGGAGACAGGAAAACAAGGAAAGTAGAGAGAGATGAGAAACTAAGAAATGAAGAAAAGCAAAAAGATGCAGAGGGAGGACCTCTCTTGGCAAAATCAAGAATATGCACAAACTTCTTTTTTTGTGATTCTTACACCATCTGTTCTTGGAAGCTGCCATTTATCCCACCTCCCCCCACCAAAAAAAAAAACAAAAAACCAACAACAACAAGAAAAAACCCATATTCTAGATCTTGTCAATTTTTGCAGCTTCCAAAGTTTTGAGACAGAGCCCCCACACAGGGGTGTATTCTTTACCTGGCTTCCTCCCTACAGTGTTGTGTTGAAAAATCATTTCCTTTGCCTGGTTCTCCTCACTCCCCACCCCCACCCCAAGCTTTGCATTTGAATCCTGCTTTTGCTTGGAGGGTATATGTAAACCCCATTGTGCCTGTGTAATATGATTAGAACGTTGCTGACATAACTTGTATGAACTCCTTACTTGTAAACCCCTTTCAAAGTAGCTTGCCTGCCCATCCTTGGCGAGCAGTCTTGGCAGCAGCAGCTCCAAATGACACCATTTCCTTGTACAATGAAGTAAAGGTGCTTTTCCTGTTCTCCCACCTCGGTCCCTTGTTTATTGGCCAGTACGAGTCATGCTGAGTAAGAACCTGGGGTTTCCACCCGGTAATAGTTTGGGGTCAACTTTGTTGTCACAGTCAAGTGTTCTCTGTCGACTTTCTAATTCTACACTTTAAAAAGTTCTACTAAAAAATTCCACAGTACTTTCCTTTTTATAAGATCATTATATAATTACAGCATATGTTTTCCCTAAGTGTTTCCTTTTTATGAATTGTCATCTTTCCTAAAGATTTTATGGTACAATTAAACTATATTTTATTCACTAAGCTTCTTCTACCAAATCCCTGAAGTTTACATTATATATAGTTTTCACTTATGGCCAAGTATTCAATGTATCTATTTTAAAAAGCATTTATTATCTGAACAACTTTATTAAAAAAAAAAAGCCCATAAGCCACTCTTCCCACAACAACACTATATATATTTTATGGCCTTATTATTCTTTGTCCAAATGCAAAAATAATTTTCCTGGTTGTTGTATTACTTTCCTACATTGCTGCTGTAACAGATGACCACAAACTTACTGGCTTAAAACAATACAAACTTACTCTCTTACAGTTCTGAGTTCAGAAGTCTGGAATCAGTTTCACTGGACTGAAGTCAAGGTATCAGTAGGACTGGCTCCTTCTGGAGGTTCTGAGGGGAAATTTTGTTTCCATTGCCTTTTTCAGCTTCTAGTAGCCGCCTGTGTTCCTTGGCTTGTGAGCCCTTTCTCATATTCAAAGCAAATCACTCCAGCCTCTGCTTCTGTTGTCACATCACCTTCTCCTCTGTCCCTGACTTCTCCTTTGCTCTTCTTATAAGTACCCCTGCGGTCACACTCAGCCTATCCCAAAATCCTTAACTTAATTACACCTGCAAAGTCACTTTTGTCATATAAGGTACCATTCACAGGTTCTCTGGAGTAGGACATAGGTTTCTTTGGGTAGCCATTATTCATCCTCCCACAGTAGAATAATGATACTTTATATTTTTATATTATTTTATTGTTTAAACTTACTTTCATATCTATTATTTCTTCTAATTCTCACAACTCTGTAATATGTGTACTATTTTTTTCACATATGCTATGTTTTAACCTTTTTTATGCATTTCCAAAGTTTTCATATGTATTTAATGTTCACAAAAAATCATACCAGATTTATATTCTAAAGGTTACTTAAACCATTTACCTAATTTAACTGCAACTTCATATTCCTCTCTGAAAATGTTGAATAATGGAAACTGGTTAAATTTTAGCCTTATACCATTTCTATAAAAGTCTTATTTTACAATACCTGGTTGTTTTCCAATTTGATAGGTTGACCAAAATCTTAATTTCCTACTTATGTGTGCCATAACATTCCTCTTAGATGCTAACTTATTTCAATACTGTCCTAACATTTATCCCATTTTTAATTTTAAAATTGCTATATGACCTTAAATTATTTTAGTGCCAATAATGTGCTACTACTGTGGTGGTAGAGGGAAAGCAAAGGCTTTCTGTCTATACCCACCCCCACAAAGTATTTGTATGCATCTAAAAGTTTTTTCTTTGTAAAATCATCTTCTTTGTACAGTAAGTATTCTGGTTCTCTTGCTATTTCTTATAGTCTACTTATTATATCAACAAAATCTCAGTAAATAATAATTTAGAGATCTTAGATTAAATTTCCACCCCAATAACTTGAATTTAGCTCCCAGTTCTTTTCCTTTACTCATGACTTACCTCAGTCATTTGATTCTTTCACCACTGATAAACCTATGTACATGCCTTCTATGTGTGGAGCGAATCACCGTCCAGTTCTTATTGTCAATACAGAGTAGATTAACTGTTAATAACATTTCTATCACCACTGCCTGTCTCCATTTACATGGGGCTACTTTTCCTCAACCACCAGTCATCTGTCAGTTTGTCGTACTGTGGTGGCTTGCGTGTTGCTGTGATGCTGAAAGCTATGCCACCATTTCAGGAGGTAGCATATGATCAAGAACCAATGGTATTGAAGGAAGAAGTTCCAGCTGCACTGAAGGCATTGGTGGAAAACAAGGCTCCAGGAATTGATGGAATACCAATTGAGATGTTTCAACAAATGGATGCAATGCTGGAAGTGCTCATCCATCTATGCCGAGAAATTTGGAAGACAGCTACCTGGCCAACTGACTAAAAGAGATTCATACTTGTGCCCATTCCAAAGAAAGGTGATCCAATGGAATGTGGAAATTATCAAACAATATCATTAATATCACTCACAAATAAAATTTTGTTGAAGATGATTCAAAGGCAATTGCAGCAGTACATTGACAGGGAACTGCCAGAAATTCAAGCTGGGTTATGAAGAGGATGTGGAACGAGGGATATCATTGCTGATTGTCAGATGGATCTTGGCTGAAAGCAGAGAATACCAGAAAGTTGTTTACCTGTGTTTTATTGATTGTGCAAAGGCATTCGACTGTGTGGATCATAACAAATTATGGATAACATTGCAAAGAATGGGAATTCCAGAACACTTAATTGTGCTAACGAGGAACCTGTACATAGACCAAGAGGCAGCCATTCGAACAGAACAGGGGGATACTGCATGGTTTAAAATCAGGAAAGGTGTGCGTCAGAGTTGCATCCCTTCACCACACTTATTCAGTCTGTATGCTAAGCAAATAATCCTAGAAGCCAGACTCTATGAAGAAGAATGGGCCATCAGGATTTGAGGAAGACAACCTAAGTTATGAAGATGACACAACCTTGCTGCTGAAAGCAAAGAGGACTTGAAGCACTTACTGATAAAGATCAAAGCCTACAGCCTTCAATATGGATTACACCTCAACATAAAGAAAACAAAAAGCCTTGCAACTGGACCAATAAGCAACATCATGATAAACGAGAAGATACTGAAGTTGTCAAGGATTTCATTTTACTTGGATCCACAATCAACACCCACGGAAGCAGCAGTCAAGAAATCAAATGACATATTGCATTGGGTAAGTCTGCTGCAAAAGACCTCTTTGAAGTGTTGGAAAGCAAAGATGTCACTTTGAGGACAAAGGTGGGCCTGACCCAAGCCATGGTATGTTCAATCTCCTCATACACATGTGAAAACTGGACAATGAATAAGGAAGACTGAAGAAGAATTGATGCCTTTGAATTATGGTGTTGGAGAAGAATATTGAATATACCGTGGACTGCCAGAAGAATGAACAAATCTATCTTGGAAGAAGAACAGCTAGAATGCTCCTTAAAAATGAGGATGGTGAGATTTCATATCAGGTACCTTGGACAGTACGTGACCAGTCCCTGAAGAAAAATATCATATTTGGTAGAGTAATTGCCCATTGCTTTCGAGCTGATTCTGATTCATAGCAACCCTGTAGGACAGAGTAGAACTGCCCCATAGGGTTCCCAAGGAGTGGCTGATGGATTTGAACGGCAGACCTTTTAGTTAGCAGCTTAACGCTTATCCAAAGGGTCGGCAAAAACAAAAAGGAAGACCCTCAATAAGATAGATTGACACAGTGGCTGCAACAGAGGGCTCAAACATGGCAGTGATTGTGACGATGGTGCAGGACCGGGCAGTGTTTTGTTCTGTAGTACATAGGGTCATGATGAGTCAGAGCTGACTTGATGGCACCTGACAACAACAACAACACTTTTCCTCAAAGGAGCCCCGGTGGTGCAGTGGTTAAGCCCTTGGCTGACAACTGAAAGATGGGTGGTTTGAACCCACCAGCTGCTCTTCAGAGAAAGATGTTGTAGTCTGCTTCCTTAAAGATTACAGCCTTGGAAACAACTATGGGGCGATTCTACTCTATCCTATAGAATTGTTATGAGCCAGAATCGACTCTATGGCAATGGGTTTTGTGTTTTGGTTTTCACTTTTCCTCAGAATGGCAACTAAAGTAGATGCACTTGAATTTTCCTCTCCTTCAGGACCGAGCCTGGGGGCTCAGATTCTAGTCCCAGTTCTATCACTAACACAAAAATTTGGGGCAAGTCAGATTTTTCTCCAGACCTTCGTTTTTTTGACTTGTAAAAAAATCTGCTTCCGTAAAGATTACAGCCTTGGAACACCTATGGAACGGTTCTACTCTGTCCTGTGAGTCAGAATCGACTCAACGGCACCTAACAACAAAAACAACAGGAAGTTAGGAGGATTTGAGCTCCATAATCTGTAAGATCTGTTTCCATGCTTGTATTTTCTGGGTTTTAAGGCTCTTCCTCAGCACTGTCAAGACTGATCTAATGACATACAAGTGTTGGCAAGGATGTGGTACATCTGAAAATTCTCACACACTGCTTGTGGGGCTGTAAAATGAAACAATCACTTTGGAAAAGTGTTTGATATTTTCTTAAAATTTAAACATATGCTTACCATATGACCCACTAATTCCACTCCTAGGTATTTACTCTATAAAAATGAAAATTTATGTGTATACAAACGCTTGCACATGAATGTCTGTAGAGCTTTATTTGCTATAGCCAAACACTGGAAACAACCCAAATGCTTATCAGCAGGTGAAAGGATAAACAAATTATGGTATATACAGAAAATTAAATAGTATTCAAAAATAAAAAAAGAATAAACTATTAATATTTGCTTAAAAAACCTGATCTAATGAAAATAGGCCTACAGCCTTCTCTACAGAAATTCTGACTTTATCCTAGCTTTTTCAGTGGACTATCCTTGCTCTAAGGAAACAAATTACTCTGAGGCCCTGGTGCCACATGTTTGAATACACACAGTTGAACCAGATTGCAGAAATGGATAATAGATGTCACATAAACAATTTCTGAGTGTTACTGGCTTATGTTACTTCTGGTTAAAGGACATTTGTATTTTGTGAAATTTTACTCATAAGCAATTTTCCTTCTAATATGTTTTTAAAATGAGTGGTAATCAGACAATACATTTGGCTATTTGGACAAAAGATCCTTTGCTCCTTTTTGGAAAATCCCTATACCAGACCAAGAAAGACCGGTGCTTTCTGCAGGATAGTAAAGGGGTATCCTAGCTGATCCCGGGACTTCCATGACATCTAACAAACACTGATGTTCTTAGTTAATCTAGTGGAATAAGTGTTCACTTTATTTTATTTAGTCCTTCCAAATTCCCTTTCAAGTCATATTTTAGGATATTTATACAAATTAACTATATCGATGATAAATTATACATGTAAATTAAATCTTAACCACACTGAATATGTCATTAGACCATTTGGCTTATAGCATCATTTTTTGTAACTATTTGGAATTATAAGGTTTAGAGTTGGAAGAGATTTTTAGAAATAATGCAATTCAGTGGGTTCTAAACATGGCTGGTCATCATTGCAATCACCCAGGAGTGTGTCAAAGATACAGATTCTTGTGCCACAATCCACTCCAAGTAACTGAGAAACCCAGGTGGGGTTTCTTTTTTGTTTGTTTTTAATTTTATTGTATTTTAGGTGAATGTTTACAGCTCAAGTTAGTTTCTCATTCAAAAATTTACACATACTGTTTTGTGACATCAGTTGCAATCCCCACAATGTGACAGCACTATACCCCTTTCCACACCAGGTTCCTCATGTCCATTCATCTAGTTTTCCTGTCCCTCCCTGCCTTCTTGTCTTGCTTTTGGGCAGGAGTTGCCGATTTGGTCTTGTATATTTGACTGAATTAAGAAGTATGTTCTTTATGTGTGTTATTGTTTGTTTCATAGGCCTGTCTAATCTTTGTTTGAAAAGTGGGCTTCGGGAGTGGCTTCAGTTCTGATTTAGCAGAGTGCCCGGGGGCCATAATTTTGGGGGTTCCTCCAGTCTCTGTCAGACCAGTCAGACCAGTAAGTCTGATCTTTTTTTGTGAATTTGAATTTTGTTCTACAATTTTCTCCCACTCTGTCCAGGACTCTCTACTGTGATCCTTATCAGAGTGGTCGGTGGTAGTAGCCGGGCACCATCCAGTTCTAGGGAGGCTGTGGTTCATGTGGTACTTTAGCCCTTTGGGCTAATATTTTTCTTGTCTTTAGTTTTCTTCATTCTCTTTTGCTCCAGATGGGATGGGACCAACAGATGTATCTTAGATAGCCACTTTCTATCTAAGGTGTGCCTGACCCAAGTCATTGTGTTTTCAATCGCCTCATATGCATGCAAAAGCTGGACAGTGAATAAGGAAGACTGAACAGGAATTGATGCCTTTGAATTATGGTGCTGGTGAAGAATATGGAACATACCATGGACTGCCAGAAGAACGAACAAATCTGTCTTGGAAGAAGTACAGCCCGAATGCTCCTTAGAAGCAAGGATGGCAAGACTTTGTCTCACATACTTTGGACATGTTATCAGGAGGGATCCGTCCCTGGAGAAGGACATCATGCTTGGCAAAGTAGAGGGTCAGCAAAAAAGAGGAAGAACCTCAACAAGATGGATTGACACAGTAGCTGCAACAGTGGGCTCAAGCATAGCAACGATCGTGAGGATGGCACAGGACCCGGCCGTGTTTCATTCTATTGCACATAGGGTCACTATGAGTTGGAAAGGACTCGACAGCACCTAACAACAACAACAGATAGCCACTTGCAAGCTTTTAAGACCCCAGACACTACTCACGAAAGTAGGATGTAGAACATTTTCTTTATGAACTATGTTGCGCCAATTGACCTAGATATCCCCAAGAGAAATATGTGTTTTTAATGATTATTTTGATATAGTAGGCTTGGCACCAATACTTGAAAAACTTTGCAGGGGGCCGCTGAACATTTCAATCCTCTACCTTATGCAAGACTTTGCTTTAGCATTCTCCCGAAAAGCTTTACTTGCTCCCTCTTGACTTGAAATTTGTTAAGATATTCTCTCATTACTTGCTTTGAGACGGGTACAAAATTTGACTACTTGCTCTTTTCACCCATTGGCTTTACTGAGTTCTGCCACTTGGAACTACACAGAATGATTCTAATGCTACTTTACATATTTGGCACCAGCTATGATGCCTTTTTCTTCTATAGGCCAAGTATTTTACTTTTTAAGTTCATTATATTATAGATTCGAGTTCTTGTACTATTTTCTTCACTCACTGCTGAATACAACTCCATCTGGTCATGCTCCTTCCAGAGAGTGCTGGGCAAAACTGACCTCAGTATCCTGCAGTGTAAGCAGCACACAGAAAGATAAGATTATCATCTCCCTTCTCCTAAACACTACACTATATCAATGTGATCCAAAACAACACAAGGGATTTAGACGGTTCCATCACATTGTGGACTCATATTGAGTCAATTAAATCCTGACGTTTTTGTCAAACGTGCTGCTCTTGAGCCATGTTAATTCTCCTGTTGAACTTATGCATTTGAACATTTGAAGATTTTTTAAAAAATAATGAAGCACTGATGTTTACAGTTATACTTGTAACATTTCTTCTTGTCAGGTTTGGCCTAATGTTTTCTTAGGCCAATATTATTTTGGATCTTCCTTCTTTCAGTCAGTGCTGGCTCTTCATTCCTACTTCATATCAATCATAAATTTAACACACCTGCTGGCAATGATTCTTCCACGTCACTAAGAATGCCAAAGCCAAAGAGCTTGTATCTGGAGTGAACTATTAATTGCTAGGAATAACTATTTTGTAAGGATTAAAGTAAACATAAAATAAGTTTAAACACAAACTTGTAGCTCATGCATGTGCTTCACAGTAGTAGTTTGGTAGTTGTTGAACCACATCTCTAAATGTGTGGATTTCAAAAGGGTTTAATTTCCTCTCCCTATAGTTGGTGAGAGGTGCTAGGGTGGTGCAGCGGTTAAGTGCTCAGCTGCTAACGGAAAGGTCGCTGGTTCGAACTCACCAGCCACTTTGCGGGAGAAAGATGCAGCCGTCTGCTTCTGTAAAGATTACAGTCTTGGAAACCCTATGGGGCAGTTCTACTCTGTCCTTTAGGGTCTCTATGAATTGGACTCGACTCGACAGCAATAGGTTTGGTATAGTTGGTGAATCTTACTGTGATTTCACTCTAGCTATTCTATGGTTGGTATGACTTACATAATAAAGTTCACTTCCTCTCTACCCCCATGGGTTTTTTTCTTAAACTCGCATAAGAGTTCCCATAGGAAATAGGAACCAGGGTACACTGCACTTGCTTTTCAATTCTTCTTTTTCTGATCTGTGTTAGGTTAAGGAGTGTTTGAGACAACCGAAACTGTGACGATTGGTTTTAAGTCTGTAATTATTTTTTTGGCTAAAGAATAAGCTAATGTTAGGAATAATCAGATAATTTCAATCAAGACTAGATGTATGGTCTTTAAACCAAAATACAAACGCTATCTCTTCAATGGCACTTAACAATATAACTAGTAGACAGTTTGTTTTAGAACTTCTGTGAAGATGCAGATCTAATCCCAAATTCTTTCTATGCTATGTGATAAACCACTTGCAATTTTTCTCTTCTTTGGATTCCTGTTGCTATTTCAGTAGTTTCCATCATCCTCATCTCTGACCTAGACCTCTACAATAGCTTCCCAAGGTATCTCTACCTTTTTTTTTTCAGGCTGCAAAACTCAGATATGGAGGAGTATGTAGGGAACAAGAAAACTTTGAATTCCATATCACAAATAATTATATCATTTTACAGTAAAGTCTATCATACAATTATAATATAATAATGTTACAATAAAATTTTAATCTGTTACTCTTATAATACATATTATCAGGAGGGACCAGTCCCTGCAGAAGGACATCATGCTTGGTAAAGTAGAGGGTCAGCATAAAACAGGAAGACCCTCGACGAGATGGACTGACATAGTGGCTGCAACAGCGGGCTCAAGCATAACAGTGATTGTGAGGATGGTGCAGGACCAGGCAGGGTTTTGTTCAGTTGTGCATAGGATCACTATGAGTTGGAACTGACTCGACGGCACCTAACAACAACAACAACACTCTTATAATAGAGAAGTTGTGAGTTAGGCCCCTTTACTTAAGACAAACAAAAGGTAAAATAATGAGATTGTCTTAATATTCTAAAGTTATTCAAAATCCAATAATTATTTCCATGAAATGTAAATTTTGGCTCCATTTGTTTATACAGTCTGTGGCCCCTTCTTCCAGCACTCAGGTTGGTTCCTTTGAAATTTCTGGCTCCAGAAGTTTGTAGTGAGGAGTTGAGAAGTCAGAGGCAGATCAACTGAGGAATACTTTCCCCCCTCTCAGGGCAGTGGTTCCCATCCCTGGCTAGTCATAAGAATCACTTGAAAAGCTTTTTTTTTTTTTTCCTACCCCTGGGTACAATTGGCATAATCTCTTAATTTAAATTCTTGAGGACATATTTGATTGGGTGCTGGCTAGACAACGGATTGTCTGGTCTTGAACCAAGTGTCCGCTACTGAGCCGATCAATCGTAGCCCTATGATACATGACACATTTACTTTAGACTGTTTCTTTTAGGAGTGTGGACACGCCAGTCACATTTACAGACAAGAAGTAAAAGGAACTGTGACAGGCTAAGGAAGGAAATAGTTTTGAAGACCAATCTTTTGACAGACATCAAATCACCATTCTTGTTTAATCTATGAAAAAAGTCAGCTGTATACATTTAGAAAATTACCTCATATCTTTAATCCAGTTTGACTAATTCATATTTTAGGATCTTTTAGTTTTATTAAAAGCAATTGTCCAGGACTCTCTTGCTTTTACCACCAATTCTATTCTATGTTTACTTTCCTCCTGGCTCCTGGCCCTCACTTTTTTTTTCCATATAGATACCACTATAGCCCCTTAGGCTAGAAAACTGATCCCTTGGCTTCGTTGGACCCTCGGCATCTTTCAGCACTGCTCCCTGACTTTTTTTTGTCTTCCAGCGCCTTGGGTAGGTTACCTTCTTTAACTCAGGTTTTCAGATCCAAACTCCAGTACTAGATTATTTGGTGAGTGTTTGGGCTCCCTTTGAATGTTTAGTTTACTTATGTAATTCTTTAATTTCTTTTTTTAAACTATACTTTATATGAAGGTTTACAGAACAAATAGTTTCTCATGAAACAGTTAGTACACACATTGTTTTATGACGATGGTTAACAACCCCATGACATGTCAACACTCTCCCTTCTTGACCTTGGGTTCCCTATTACCAGCTTTCCTGTACCCTCCTGCCTTCTAGTCCTTGTCCCTGGACTGTTGTGCCCCATTGGTCTCATTTTGTTTTATGGATCTGTCTGATCTTTGGCTGAAGGGTGAACCTCGGGAATGACTTCATTACTGAGCTAAAAGGGTATCCGGGGGCCATACTCTCGGGGTTTTTCCAGTCTCCGTCAGGCCCGTAAGTCTAGTCTTTTTTGTGAGTTAGAATTTTGTTCTACATTTTTCTCCAGCTTTGTCAGGGACCCTCTATTGTGATCCCTGTCAGAGCAGTCAGTGATGGTAGCCAGGTACCATCTAGCTCTACTGGACTCAGTCTGGTGGAGGCCTTGGTAGCTGTGGTCCATTAGTCCTTTGGACTAATCTTTTCCTTGTATCTTGTTTTCTTCATTCTCCCTTGCTCCAGAAGGGGTGAGACCATTGGAGTATCTTAGATGGCTGCTTACAGGCTTTTAAGACCTCAGACGCTACTCACCAAGGTAGAATGTAGAACAGTTTCTTTATAAACTGTGTTATGCCAATTGAGCTAGATGTTCTCCAAGACCATGGTCCCCACAGCCGTCCGCCCAGCAATTCAGTCCCTCAGGGAGTTTGGATGTGTCTATGGAGCTTCCATGACCTTTCCTTGTACTGGCTTCCCCAGTATTGTGTACTGTCTCACCCTTCACCAAAGTTACCACTTATCTATTGTCTATTTAGTATTTCCACCCCCACCTCTCCCATCCCTCATAACAAAGATTGTTTCTTTTTGTGTGTAAACTTTTTCATGAGTTTTTACGGTAGAGGTCTCATACAATATTTGTCCTTTTGTGATTGACTTCTTTCACTCAGCATAATGTCCTCCAGTTTCATCCATGTTATGAGATGCTTCACAGATTCATCATTGTTCTTTCTCCTTGCATAATACTCCATTGTGTGTATGTACCATAGTTTATCCATTCATCTGTTGATGGGCATTTAGGTTGTTTTCATCTTTTTGCTATTGTGAACAATGCTGCAATGAATATGGGTGTGCATATGTCTATTCGAGTGACGACTCTTATTTCTCTAGGATATATTCCTAGGAGTGGGATTGCTGGATCATATAGTATGTCTATTTCTAGCTTTCTAAGGAAGCGCCATATCGTTTTCCAAAATGGTTGTATCATGTTACATTCCCACCAGTAGTGCATAAGAGTTCCGATCTTCTAGCAGCTTCTCCAACATTTGTTATTTCCAGTTTTATTGATTCGTACCAGTAATGCTGAGGTGAGATGGTGTCTCATTGTGGTTTTAATTTGCATTTCTCTAATGGCTTGTGATCGCGAGCATGAGAAGCTTTTTTTTTTTTTTTTAAATATACAAATTCTCGTGCTGCCCCTGAGACCTACTGAATCAGGTTACCTGTGGGTAGGTTCTGTTCATCTGTAAATTTAAAAAGCTCCCCAGGTGATGCTGATGATCAGTCAAGGCTGTGAGCCAACCATAAGAGACTCCGGTAAATGGGTAAATTTGAATGCCATTGAGAGGAAGTATGCAAGCCTAAATATAAGTTTTACAGTTGCTACCAGCTAAAGGCATGTAAATAAAGTCTATGAGAATGAATGCAAACCTATCCCTATTGGACTTATTTTTAAAAATAGTATAAACGCCAATGTCAGGTTTAAAAATCATTATTGTCATTATACTGAGTTTGAGGAGTTAGGGTAATATTTAGCATGACTTCAAGTAGACACATGAAACAAACTACTCCGAAGGTAACACCCTTGACCTTGTTGTTATTTTTGTTAGTTGCCATGGAGTTGATTCCAACTCACCGAAACCCCATGTGTTACGGAGTAGAACGGCTCCATAGCGTTTTCTTGAATGTAATCTTTAGGGAAGCAGATCATCAAGCCTTTTCTTCCATGGTACTGTTGGGTGGGTTTGAACTGCCAGCCTTTAGGTTGTGAACCTTGAGGTTGGCAGTCGTGTGCAAACCATTCGCGTCACCAGCCTTCCCACCACATACTTTGCAGATGAACTTACCTCCTTCTTCATGGAAACATTGAAACCATCAGAGATTGCTGCCAATCTCATGAACCTCCATCTGCACATATCTTTTTCTTCCCCCCTCCTGTCTTTTTTATTTAAGATCAAGCCTTAAATCTTTGGTTCTGTTCCCACTCAACTTCTCAGAAACATTACACTACCAATTAATTCCTCTCTCTTGCCTGTATATTCAACTGCTTCATCACATTGGATCATTCCTTGCTAAAATTTAAACATGCTAAAAATGTTTTAAAAGTTTTTTTTAACCTCTTATATTCAGACTCCTTTCTAGGCAATACTTTCAGAATCAAAATTCTTAACCTCTTAAAGAGTTATAGATGCCCTATCCTTTTCAACATGTTTTCCTAATATTCATCTTACTTTTATCTGGCCTCTGCCTGTCTCCTCAAGACAGTTACCTTCATGTTACCAAACCCAATAGATATTTTTCATTTCTGAGTAAAATTTGACATGTTAACCACTCTTTCCTTCTTGAAACAGTTTGTTTTGCTGGCTTCCATGATACTGTTATCTATAAATTTTCTACCTAGCTCTCTGGCCACATTTCCTTTCTATAATTTTTTTGTTGTTGTTGCAGATTCATCTTCTTCTCCTGGCCTTTAAATGTTGGAGCGTCTCTAGGCTCCATCCTGGGCTGTCTTCACATTCTATTATATCTCCACAGGCAAATATATGTACTATCAAGTATATGTAGATGACTTGAATTCTAAATCCAGCTTTCACCTCTTCTCTAAGCCTAAGACCCTTATATGTGTTATTTTGCATCTCATTGTGGACACTTCAACCACAATATATCAAACACCAAACTTGTGGTCTTCCCTCTGAAGTTTGTGTGTTTGTTCTGTTCCAATGTTTCCAATCTCATTGAATAGTACCACCATGTATCCAGTTGTATAACTCAAAAATCTTGAATTTATCCATACCTCACTCTTTTAAAACTCTACTATTTAAGGCATCTTGGAGATTCATCTATATTTTATTCTAAATACTTCTTTAATAATTCACACTTTCAATGTCTTCTGTGACCATATTCCAAGCTACCACCATCTCTAACCTGAAAAAATACCCTAGCCTTTTAATTGATTTCCCTTCAACTCTAGTTCCTCCCACATTCTAATCCTTTTTTTTATTATTATTGTAGTGAAAATATACACACCAAAACATTCATCAATACAACAACTTCCACTTTACAATACAATGACATTGATTACATTTTTCATGCTGTGCCACCATTATCACTATCCTTTTCCAAAATATTCCACCACCATTAACATAAACTCAGTGCCTCCCAAAAAAAATATCTTCCCCTTTCCTCCTCCCTCCCACCACTGGTAAACATTAATAATCTTTGGTTTCTATACATTTGCTTATTTCATATAAGTGAAATCATATAGTATTTGTCCTTCAGTAACTGACTTATTTCACTCAGTATAATGTTTCCAAGGTTCATCCATGTTGTGGCATGCATCAAAACTTCATTTTTCTTTACAGCTGCATAATATTCGATTATTTGTATATACCACATTTTGTTTATCCATTCCTCTGTTGATGGACATTTCAATTTTTTCCACACTCTGACTATTGTGAAAAGTGCTACAACGAACATTGATATGCAGATTTCTGTTTGTGTTCCTGCCTTCACTTCTTTTGTGTATATACCTAGGATTGAGATTCTGGGCCATATGGTAATTCTGTGTTCAACTATTTGAGGAACTGCCAAACTGTTTTCCACAGTGATTGTACCATTTTACATTCCTACCAGCAATGGATGAGGGTTCCAGTTTCTCTACAGTTTCACCAACACTTGCTGTTTTCCATTTTTTTGATCATTGTCTTTCTAATAGGCTGAGATTTGCTGCTAACTAAAAGGTTGGCGGTTCAAATCCTCAAGCTGCTCCTTGGAAATCCTTTGGGGCAGTTCTACTCTGTCCCATAGGGTTGCTATGAGCTGATATCGACTTGATGGCAATGGGTTTGTTTGTTTGTTTTTAATGGCTAATGATGTTGAACATCTGGACTCTCCTATGGAACACAGTAGGCAGGTGAATAATTCGTACATAATCCACTTCAGAATTCCAATATCCCCTAGTGTTTGAATAACAAGGAAAAAACAACATATATTAACCAAGGTGGTTACATTTCTAATGCTCTTCACTCCTTTTATAAATCCATATTTCCATTTGCTATTATTTCCCTCTGCCTAAAGAACCTCTTATAACATTTCTTGTAGTGAAGTCTGCTGGTAGTTAATTACTTCAGCTTTTGTATGCCTGAAAAGGTCTTTATTTTTCCTTCATTTTGAAAAGATTTTTCACTGGGTATAGCCTTAAATCGACAGCTTTTTTCCTTTCTGTACTTTAAAGATGTTGCTCCACTGTCTTCTTGCTCTCATTGTTTCTGACAATAAATCTGCTGTTATCCTTATCATCCTACATAAGGTGTCTATTTTAGCTGGCTGCTTTTAAGATTTTCTCTGTATAATTGGTTTTGAATAATTTTATTATACTGTGCCTCAGTGTAGTTTTTTTTTCATATTCCTTGTGGTTAGGGTTTGAGATTCTCTGATCTCTACATTATAGTTTTTCTCAAAATAGTAATATTTTTGGCTATTATTTCTTCAGTTTTTTTCTGTGCTGTCTCCTCTTCTTTGAGGGCTCCAATTACTTGTGTATTATATCACTTAAAGTTATCCCACAACTTACTGATGCTGTTTTTTTATCCCCCCCACCATCTGTTTTTCATTTGGATAGTTTCTTTTGCTGTATCTTCACATTTACTAATCTTTTCTTTGGCAATGTGTAATCTACTGTTAATCTTATCCAGTGCATTTTTCATTTTAAACATTGTAGTTTTCACCTCCAGAAGTTCAACTTGGGTCTTTTTTATATATTCCATGTCTTCACTTATCTTTTGGAATATGTGGAATATGGTTATAGTAACTTTTAATTTCATTGTCTGCTGGTTCTAACAAATGTGTTAGTTCTGAATAGATTTCAACTGATTTATTTATCACCTCATTATGGGTCATATTTTCTTGCTTCTTTGCATGCCTAATAATTCTTTATTGGATGCTAGGCATTTACTTTACTGGGGTGCTAGACATTTTTTACTGTATAAATATTCTTGAACTTTGTTCTGGGGTGCAGTTAACTTACATGGAAACAGCTTGATACTTTTGGGTCTTGCTTTCAAGGTGTTTTAGGTGGAACTAAAGCAGTGCTCAATCTAGTGCTAATCATTCTTACTACAGAGCCAGAACCCTTCTTGTACTCTACTTTATGCCCCCATGAATCTTGGGGTTTTCCAGGCAAGATTGGGAAAACAGGCACTATTTCTAGCCTTTTGTGAGCTACAGTCACTGTCACTGCTAATCATTTCGGGTGTTTTTCCTCCCCCTTGGGCCACAGGTATTTTTTCTCACATGCATACATGGATTGGTGCTGAGCCGAATATGAAGGAACTCTCTACAGATCCCAGAATTCCCTTTTTGTGCAGTTATCTCTTCTCTGTGTCTTTTTCCTGTGAACTCTATCTGTCTCAGTCTCCCCAGACTCTCAGCATCATCTGAACTCAAGAAGTTCACTGCACTGCATGTGTGTTTCCTCTTCTTGTGCAGCAGCCTGGAAATTCTTTCAGTAAGGTAGGGCAATCACAGAACTCACCTCATTTTTTTCCCATCTCACAGGGATCACTGTCCTTCATTGTCTGTTGTGTAACGTCTTCCAAATCATCAATTCATTTTTTTTTCCACTTTTGGTTGTTACAGGTGGGAGGGCAAATCCAGTCTTTGTTCCTCATCTTTGCTAGAATAGGAATTTTCCTTAGTGTTTAAATACTTCTACATAAATACTTCTACAATATGCCAAGGAAGTTCTGGCGTCACAGCTTTATTCAGCATAGGCCACCCTTGAGTTTAGATTTCAGTCAACCAATGAGCAATGAGCAAACTGTTAGAGCCACTCCTAACTGCTTACACTAATACATCAAATCCAGAATCTCATTAATGCACTCATGTTAAATCTGGCAAAAATATGGCACTGTATTTCTTTCATTCTGATCCAATACTGTTACGATCTACTCCCATTCACATTTCCCAGGTTTCTATGGACATAAATTGGAAAAATATTGAAATTATTTTCATGCATATGATACCTCCTCCCAGATCACACATATACTGAACTCCTCAGAACTGATATAGTTTGAGAACAGTTATAGGTCTAAAAGCAATGAGAGTTGGTGGTGTTTGTTGCTGTTAGTTGCCATCGAGTCAGCTTCACAAGCTGGTAGAATTGAGTCTTAATGAGGATCAATATTCTTCTACAAGATAACTTTTCAAGAAGTTCCTTAAAGTTTCTTCAAATAAGATGAGGTTAATCTATTCAGACAGGAGAGGGAAAGCTGCTTCAGCTAGCAAAGGAGAATCAGCAGAATTTGGGAGTTCAAGGTCCTCAGCTTCATTGGAATCTGACAATATGTCCCCACCCCAAGTTTCATGGTCTCTCTCTTTATAAGTTAACGCTTTAACTTCAACATACGAGACCCTGTGAAGCTATGAATTCAATTTGCACTGAAACTCCACCACCCTAAGGATTTGACTTTAGGGTTGTTTTTCAGAAATTTTGACCTTTTGGCTACAGGATTTAGAAGCTGTCACTGTGAGGGTTTTCATCTTTTGTGGTTTCTAGAAACAGAATCATAAGTTCCAGCTAGAACCTATGACTCAAAATCATCTTGGAAGCTTTGCTACTGAATGTGAACCTTTATAAGGAAAGTGCATTAGTTAGCTACAATAATGCTACCCATACTAAAATTCAGTGCCTTTTCAATAAGTTTTTTTTTTTCTCATGTTTATACTTCTTCATGTTGATGACAGTTTGGCTGATCTAGGTGGCCTCAATTGGGCAACTCTGCTTTAGGAAGAATCAGCTGGGCTTGGCTCCAGGCTAAGGACTGGATTTTAAGTTAGCTCCACATGTTTTTATCGTGGGGCCCAAGATGAAGGTCAGTGGCTACTAAGGGCATGCTTCTTCCATGACAGATTATTGAAGTGCAAGGAGGCAAGTTCAACTGTGGAAGCACATTGAAGGTTTCTGCTTGTATAAAATGTGCTAAAGTTCCATTGGCCCTAGAAAGTCGCTTGGCCAAGCCCAACATCAATGAGTGTGGAAGGGGGGATAGACTCACCTACTGTGGGAGGGTAGAGAATATTTGCTAAATTATTCTGGGTCAGATAATTCCACTTCTAGGAATCTATTCTAGAGAAATAATCAGAAGTGTGTTCAACAGTTACTAATCCCTGCATTTATAGCAAGATAAAAACAAACAAATAAATTGCCTAAATATCCAACGATAAAGCGATAGTTAATTAGAGTAGGGAATATTATTACAGACATTTACAAAAAATAATAAGGAACATACTTATGAAATATTGAGAAGTGAAAAAAGCAGGATGCAGGAAGAAAAAAATGCCAATTATAAAACCAAATTTCCCAGTAGTTGCTTCAGCATTTTTGAAGAATAATAAATTTCTTCTTGGGAAAAATTGCTCTTTTGTTTAGGATGGGCTCTCTAGCTCTAAAAGGGAAGGGCACAGGCCAGTCTAGATAGGGAAAGTTTTACAAAAACCAGGAGTCAAATTGCTTAGCATAATAAAGTTTTCAGATTTAGCATGGGCAGCCTAAAAGTTAGACTGTTTGTTAGAGCACTTGATCAGGAAAGAGAGAAGAAGCGAAAAGAGGCTCAACAACAGGGCAGCAGGCCAGGGACTAAGTAAGGATTGCTTCTGTAATAAAAATAAACATCCTTTAATTTCATGGAAACATTTGAGCTTACTTTTTAACTTTACATTTCATATATTTATATTACATCATGTTTTTAATTAGAAGAAAACATGATGAACATTCAGAATCAGGTAACATCTGGATAAAAAATAATCATTACCCATCAGTTACAGAACTGAGGCCCGATTGTTTAACTAATTGGTTGGATTTTAAACTGAGATCAGTGTGGGTGGGTGAACTTAAGCAACAACCTCTTATTCGTTTTCCAGTTTTTTGCAATAATGTACCTCTGCTACTACTAACAGGTTCCTGGGTGATGCATATGGTTTGTTCTCAACTACTAACTGAAAGGTTGTGCTTCAAACCCACCTAGCAGCTCCATGGAAGAAAGGAATGGCAATCTGCTTCTGTAAAGATTATAGCCAAGAAAACCGTGTGGAGCTCAGTTCTACTCTCTAGCACATGGGGTCGCCATGAGTCTGAATCAACTTGATGGCAATGGCTATGGTTTTCTTGGCTTTTATTTAAACTCCATAGAATACTTTTTTAAAACATCTATCATTAATGAGTTTTTGACGCTTTGGAGAATGCAGGAGTGGGAGCTAGCTGATGAGAGGAAACAACAGCAGGTGCGGGGGAGGAATCAGGTGGATTTAGGTGATCTAGAGCAACACTGTGGGGCCCTGGTGGCGTAGTAGTTAAGCGTTTGGCCGTTAACCAAAAGATTGGCAGTCTGAACCCACCAGCCACTCCTTAGAAACCCTATACGGCAGTTCTGCTCTGTCCTGTAGGGTTGCTATGAGTCAGAACTGACTTGACGGTAATGAGTTAGAGCAACACCCTGGGAGATAGATGTGGCAGTCTGCTTCCGTAAAGATTTACAGCCTTAGAAACCCTGTGGGGCAGTTCTACTCTGCCCTGTAGGGTCGCTATGAGTTGAAATTGACTGGAAGGCAATGGGTTTGGTTAGCGCAATACTGTCCAACAGAACTTTCAGCAATGATGGAATGTTCTATATCTGCAGAGTCTAATACAGTAGCCACTAGCCACATGAGCCTATTGTATATTTAAAATGTGACTAGTGTACTTGGGGAACTGAATTTTCGATTTTATTTAAATATAATGGCTAAAATTTAAATAGCCACATGTGGTTAGTGCCTCCAGTATTGGACAGCACAGAGCATCTAGACAAAGCCAAGACTAGTGGGTAAAAAATAAATAATTAAAAGAATGTAAGTTCAAAAAAGTCAGTACCAGTAGTAGAGGGGGAACGGGACTTCTGGAAGTTACATGGAATAGAAACTTAAAACATCTTATCTAGTTATTAAAGAAAGGGTAGCTCTAAAATGTTGAAAGGTATGGAAACACTAAGGTAATATATATTGTAGAACTTAAAGTAGTAAAATATATTTCTACGAGTAAAGGGGAGATTGGAAGATCATCAAAATATTAGCTTTGAGTGATGTGATTACACATAATTTCTGTTTTTCTTTGTACATTCCATATTTTTCCATGAGCATATATAAGTTTTTATTCTTTAAAAAATCTGATTGTTTATTCACCTGGATAATATTTTGAGTGTTAATGATCCACCCTACACCCCTAACCCCAAATTTCCCCATTTATTTCCCAGATTCTATTGATCAGATAACTGACTTTGTGACTGTGTGTTACACTGCTTCTGGGAAGGTATGAGGCTGGTAGAAAAGCAGAAGTTGTCTGCAAGATTTCCGGTCTTTTGTTTGAGGGTGTGAAGGTTTGAAAACAGTTTAAGAGCAATTTGGGGTTTGGAAGAAACAGAGGATGAAATTTCCCCCAGAGAGCAAAAAGATTTCTATGGCACGAGAGAGAGGTGTATTTCATAGTACAAGGTACCAGGGATGGGCTTTCTGGTGGTGCTGGGGTCTTGCATGACCTCAGAGTTAAATGACAGTACACCACATCTAGAGAACAGAAATGACAAGTCTGGGGTTCCTGCCTTACAAGAACGTCCTATTTCTCAACTGTGGTATGAAAGCAACAGAGAACTGCTAACCCTGAAAGTGTCAGACAGTGTCAAAGAACATGCTAGTGATAACTTGTGTGTCCAAAGGGCCCAACTCCCAACCCTGTGTATGCACCTTGCACTTTTATACAACCCTGAGTCTGAGGTGGAGGACACAAGAAGGAATGAAGTGGAATTTTCCCCCAGCTGGGCAAGAGGGAGCTTAAGATTGAAATTAAATTGACTTACAACTTTTTAAAAAGGAGATGCAAAGTGAAAAAAGAGACTAATATATAAGCCCCCTCCTTGACAAAGAAAATATGAAGAAATGAATCTCTCTTTAAGAAAGAATCCAGTTTGAGTGTAAGCATACTATGAAGCAGTTGCTTAGACTTTATTTTATCGACATGCTGGAAATAGATTTTGCTCCTAAATATTTGCAGTATTTCGTGGGTCTCAAAGCTCAACAGCTGGATGACATGGACTCAGTCTGCAGGTTTCCATTCAAGTTGCCTTTGCTGTGCTCTTGTCTTTCTCAGGGACTCATCCTTCTGACATGGAAAGTCAGAGCTCAGCTATCTCTTCTTAAAATACATGCATTCTAACCTCAGTATTCCTACTCTTATGCCTTTTTTTTTCTTTTTCTTTTACTATTTCAAAGTTAGCAAAAGATATTTCAGATAGTCTGAGGTCTTGAATATGAATAGAATAGGAGCTAGTGAGAGCTCAGTAACTGTAAATTACTTAAGATGTTAAAAAAAGTTGCAATGAAAACATGTATTTTTTCCTTTTCCTCTCTATGACTTTTCTTTTCTAATATTATAAAAACTCAGTTTGATTCTGATCTTTGGCAAAGCAGTTTTCTCAGCTGACTTTCCATATTACAATGGTGTGTAAAAGGCCTGTATTGAGAAATGCCCTCCTAAGAGTTTCTAATTCTAAACACAAAGTAGCAGTCTATCTTGTACGCCTTCTTTCTCACAGGCTGAGTTTATGGATGAAGATTCATTTTCACTACTGTTAAATGAGTACGTTCTATCCACCAGCGGCGACTAGTACACCCCTCAAAGGTTTAGGTAAACTGGCCTCAACTTGCATTTCACCACTTGGGTCATTCCATGATTGCAGCAGATTTGTAGTATTTCTTCATGGCTTCGTCTATATCCACTTCTCTATCTATGGGAGCCATAAAGGCTTTGTCCATCGCTTTGACCTGGTACAAGATTCGGCCCCTTTCAGCTTCTCAATAAATTTATTCACACCTTCATATTGTGATCCCAAATGTGCCTCCAGGCATAAATCCGGGGCAATTGTTTGTTGTTGCTGTTAGTTGCCAAGGAGTCTATTCTAACTCATGGTGACCCCATGTGTGTCAGAGTAGAAGTCACCGAATTCGTTTTCTTTCTCTCAGGGATCATAGTCCTGCTCTGGCTGTTATTTGATGTCTGAAAACATTTGCTTTATATATTTTATCCATTTTTCTTGCTGTTCATGATAGCAGGACGAGTCTGGTACCAGTTATTTTGTCTGGCCAATGTAGCAGCGTGAATTACTGTATTTTTAATTTTTAGAATTTCTGTTTTTTTCGTTTAAAATATGCCCATTTCTTTTCATTGTGACTTGTTCTTGCATTATGATTTCTATTCCTTACTTCTCTTTGAACATTATAAACATCATCAATTTAAAGCATTTTCATATTTTTCTATTAACTGTATTTCTTTTTTTAAGTGTAAAATATGAACGTTTAATTGAAAAACTCTTATAACGATGCATTTTTAGATGGATGTTATGCAATGCTAGAATGAGACAGGCATTCATATAAATTCTATTGCTTTTTTTATAGTTACAGAAAAATCTTGTTCACATAAATAAGTAGATGAGAATAGAAGAACATCTGTAACAACAAAGCACTCAAATTTTTTAATTCCTTCCAAGATACATGAAAAATATTATATAGGTAATTTAACATAACATTAGATGATAAATAACTATCCAGCTGAAAACTTGATTAGGAAGCTTGAGTTTTATTAAAGAAGGCAAAAAAAAAAAAAAAAAAACCACCATACAAGGAACAGGATTTGTCTCTCAGTTCTTAGAGTCTTATGCTCTTAATATTTGGAAAGAAGAACAGAAAGGATTCACTAACATTTATTGAAAGTATATTAATTTCAACTACTACTCTTTTTACCTGCAGTGTTTCTACACTTTATTTGCACACTGAAGACGCGTGGAGAGCATAAAAAACACCGATCTCTGTGTCCCGCCCCAGAGATTTTGATTGATTACTCTAGTAAACAACCAAGGTGGTAAGATTTTCAAAACTCAGCTAGTGAGTCTAATAAATTGTAGCCAAAATTGAGGACTATTGATGTTAAAATACCTGTTTTACACTGATACATGCAGACAGGTTGAGAAATTTGAAATACTGATTAATTCAATATGCCTTTGCCAATACCATATTTGTTGAAGGAAATTTGTATTTTTTAATGTAGATATAAGTACTCAGTGTTAGGGAGATGTTCCCTCACACAATAAATTACTATACAGTATCACATATGACAGAGTATGACTGCAACTGTAATAAATTAACTGTATTTCTTTGGGTGTGATTTCTCTAGTTCATTGCATCGCCTCTCCTAGTTCTTTGTCTCCTCTTATAGGTTATACTTTTTTTACTAGGAAATCTTTCTTAGTTTTTGGAGGTTTCTCTGTGGGATAAAGCATGTTTGACCCTGCCTAAGCCCTAAGACAAGAGCCTTGGTGGCACAGTGGTTAAGCACTCAGCTGCTGACAGAAAGGTCAGCGGCTCAAACCCACCGGTCGCTCTGTAGGAGAAAGATGTGGTAGTCTGTTTCCATAAAGATTCCAAAAACAAAAAACCAAACCGGTTGCCTCAAGTCAATTCTGACTCATAGCAACCCAATATGACCGAGTAGAACTGCCCCCATAGGGCTTCCAAGGCTGTGATCTGTATGGAAGCAGACAGCCATATCTTTCTCCTGTGGCAGGGCCTGGGGAGTTCCAACGGCCCATCTTTCGGTTAGCAGCCAAGTGCTTAACCACTAGCTACCAGTACTCCCTCCCTGAAGCTTACAACCTTGGAAACCCTATGGGCCAGTTCTACTCTGTCCTATAGGGTTGCTATGAGTTGGAATGCACTCGACAGCAACGGGTTTGGTTTTTTGGTTAAGCCCTAAGAGTTTCAGTGTTTGTAAGAATTCATCAGTTGGGGTTTTCCACATAGACAGGTTAATGCAAATTCATTCTCTACCCTGAGCAAAGTTCAGAGGTAGGCTTCCTATTTCTTTTCTTTTCTCCCACAGCACAAAGTACTTGACCTGCTTGTTGCTGCCTCACTGGCTTGGTGGGCAGAGTATTCTAGCTGCTATTTCATGGACTAGCCCTCAGATTTATGGAAGAGTCTGCTTCTAGGTGCCAGTGTGCCTGGGACTTTGAACTCAAATTCAGAACGCTGGCATGTGTTAAAACCATGGCCCCTCAGGAATTTACCTCGGTTTGGTTCCTCCATGGGTCACTGGGTTTAGCTCTTGCTCACTGCCTTGATTTTGAATATTCTTTTCATTTCTCTTACCTGGGTATTTCCCTGTCTTAATTTCAATCTCAGCTATATATTTCAGAAATTAATTTGGGTTTATTGCATCCAGTTTTTCTAATTATTTTGTGTAAGTTGGGGAAACTTCCAAAGTCAGCCTGGTACTGTATTGCTTTGATGTGTATATAGTATTAGGAAGTATATCGTACTGTCTCTCAAGTCATACATTTTCCCGAATCATAGATAGTCTTTAACTTTTAATGGATATATTCTTTATCTCATACTTCGTTCCATAAAGAATTTGAGTGTGTGAATTTATTCTCTCATTTGATTGTAAGGTACTTAATGGCATGGGGCATGTAGTACTCCTAATGCAACAGTAGCCTAATATATCTGGAATAAATATCTTTTGAAAAGAACACAGGTGCTTTTAAAAATTTCATTATGAACTTGCATTTTTTTTTCAGGTTTTCAAAACTCATTTTGTATTACATAGACAAGAAAGTTTCCAATATATTTTTGACTGAGAATGAACTTACATTTATTGTTCAATTTCTTTAAAATGAAATTTAAGATAAGCATTTGCCTTTTTTGTCTCAAAATAATTATTAAATATTTAAGTATATAATTATCCCTCAACTATTAGCTATTTTTAATTTTCTCTATTGATCTATAAATTTGGCTTTAGAAAAAACTGTTAGTGAGAAACAATACCTACTGAAAGAAGCAACGCTTCATTAGCTAGAGTGGAAAGTGACAAAATAGATCCAATTCTTTTATGTTTTATTTGTTACCATGAAATAATTCCAGACATATAAACATGTATAGAGAATGACATAATAAACACCTAGCAACCAGCATTAGAAACAAAACCTTGCAAGTGGGGATGTAGGGTCAGGGAGAAGTGAGTGGTGGTACTCTCAGCAGGCTGCTATTGGACTAAGAGAAGCATCAGGGTTTGGGCCACAGCAGAGTGGGATGCAGGGGTAGGGAGATCCTTCTATAAGGAGAAGGTATGAGGTGGTAGGAACTCTGAAACCTCTTCACACTCATTACATGTAATTCCACAAGGAGTGGGTGTTTCCCAGACTTACATAGTACAGGGACTGAACAAGTCTCTAGTCGACCTCCTAGCTGGAAACTTCTGGAGTAGTTGGAGACACTCCATCCCTCCTTAATTTAAGAAAACCCCTAAAGACCCTCAACTGGAAATTTATGCAATTGGATTGCCCCAGACTTTCCTGAAGAAAATGGGACTTCTTGTTGCTTTTTGCAAAGGAATTAGATCATTTGAAATACTTGGACCTCTGGATAGTTTTCTAGGGGATTGTTCTAAGGTGGAGGGCACGATGAGAATGGAGGGGCATGGCCTTAATTTTAGAAACCTGAGGAGCATGGCTGGGAAACACTGATTTGGGTGCCTGGTTCCTCTAGCAGGCTCCTAGACAACTTCTCTCCAGAAGGATCCAGGGTCCTTGGAGGGGCAAGCAGTGAGGAGTGAGGGAAGGTTTTAGGAGGAAAACGGCCTCAGCAATGAGCAGGACAGCCTTGATGGGCTCGTTGCCTGACTGACAGTATGTATTTTGTAATATTTTCCCCCATATCACAGTCCTACAACCATCTCCTTCTACATGCATGTTGTGTCTTTCAAATAAAAGAAAGCCAAACACCTACCAAAAAAAAAAATTTAAGAAAAGAGTTTACCTTTTTTGTCTCAAGATAGTTGTTAAATTGTTAGACATTTAGTATATAAATTATCCCTCAACTAGTAGCTATTGCGGACAGAGGGCAATGTCCCATCCCATGAACAACTCTTCCCTCAGAGAGAGGCTCCAGAAGAGCATCCCAAAGAAAAAAACTCAAGCTCTATGATGACAAAAGCTAAAAATACCCGTATAGCTGTGATTTCTGAAAAACTTATCTAGATTAAAATTTACTAAATAAAAGGAAGAGGAAGACAAGCAGTGATAAGGGTGATTCTTATTTGGTCACAAGTAGTTCCAGTCCCATTTTGTTTTTTGTAGTGGCTAAGAAGGAAGACAGTAAGTTTGAGATTAGATCTTTGAGTTTTGTAGCTCAATAGTTTTGAAGGACTACGTGGGTTGGGGGGTGGGTTGCGACGCAGAAGTCAAGAGAAATTGAGGTTGCAATTCAGTTGTTCTTCTACAGAGTATACGCTCAGAATCTGCTTTTCTACAAATACATACAAGCAGGTACTTAACCCTTTGGTGACCCAATTATTTTCTCCTTTGTTTTTTTTTGTTGATACCATTTGTTTTCTCTAACGGAAGACATGCTGATTAAAGGACCAGTTCAGAATTTTTTTTTATGAGTTATGGATTTTGGTACCCATTATCTGGGATCACATATGGTCCCAGCGGATGCCAGGATGTAGTAAATCCTACCTACATGAGTCAATGAATGCGTGATAGGAATAACTTACAGGAGTTCGAGTCTGCTGAAAAGTACCACTGCAATGCATTATTCCTTGTTGGAAAGGCATTATTTACTGTTCAGAAGCTAGAAAAGAAGGGATCCAGTAACACTTGGAAACAATGAACGGCGTAAAGCAGAAAATGACTGAAGATTGGCAATAGCTTATTCTCGAACAAAGTAACTGGAAAACATACTGAGGGGGCTTATCTCACTGAAATAAGGGCAGATCTGTCAAAAGTATAGAAAATTCACACATCCAGGAGGTATCACCTAATACAATGCTCAGTCTACATAAAAAGGAGGCTCCTACTCAGGATTTTTGAGTTTCATGCACTTCCAAAGGCTGCCACCTTGAGGTTAAAGGCATTAAAATCAGGTTGCCTTCTTCCCAAAGAATTCCAAAGGCGTAAAGTGGTTGGGATACTGTATGTCCCACGAGTCTCCAAAAGGTTAAGGTACAACTGAACTAAGACTAGGAAGCTATATGTGTTCAGATGTATGAAACTTTGACAAGGAGAAGAAAAAGATAACTCAGCTTTTATTTCTCTCTATTCCTGTTGTTTCACAGTTTTATGCAAGTCAGAATCCCTCTGATGTGAATTGTTGTTAGTTGCCTTTGAGTCAATTCTGGCGAAATGGTGACCCAATATGTTACAAAGTAGAACTGCTCCATAGAGTTTTCTTGGCTTTAATCTTAGCGGAAGCAGATCACCAGGACTTTTCTTCTGTGGTACTGCTGGGTGGGTTTGAACGGCCAACCTTTAGGTTGACAGTCAACTGCAAACTGTTGGCACCACCTAGGATTGATGTGAATAGAGTGTCATGGGGAAGAGGCTTGTAGGAGAAGGAGAAGGGGGATCTAAGAACCTCTTTAAGGGAAAGAATCTGATCTTACTCTTTTTTCCAGCAAGTCTCCAGCCCCAACACTTGTTCTTCTCACACATAGTACTTTCCATGTACAATGAACAAAACAGGCATTAGCTTGCTGTTGCTGCTGCTGCTGCTTTTTTGGTTGTTATAAACAAATATTTGTTGAATTATACAGAATCTTCTCCTACTGCCCCTTCTAATTTATAGCAGAAACCTAACAGCAATAATTTATCAAATAATGTTTTTAATAAGAGGGCCATAGAGAGAAAGTGGGAAGGTAAAAAAATATACATTTGAAAAGATTGTATGTATTTTAAGCCCTTCAAATTTCTGGAGGTTTTGTTTTTTTTTTGATGGTCAGCTACATTCAGCCTGATGTATATACATTTATGAGATACTCCCCTATCTTATCTCCTCATAAGCTTCTGACATTCGTTGACCTCATTGTTCACTTTATTATGTACTTTATAATATCTTATATTTCTGTTAGACTTAAGGATGTATACAAATTTAGCTTGCTTTATCATCCTAATTAAAAAGGGGGGAGGTCTTACAAAAAGCACTGAACTTGGAGTCAGGAAATGTAGGATAAATATCTCTGACATTTGCTTGTTTATTGATGTTGTTGTTGGTAGGTGCTGCCGAGTCAGTTCTGACTCATAGCGACCCTATGTACAACAGAATGAAACACTGCCCAGTCCTACGCCATCCTCATAATCTTTGTTATGCTTGAGCCCATCGTTGCAGCCACTGTGTCAATCTGTCTCATTGAGGGTCTTCCTCTCTTTCACTGACCTGCTGTTTTACCAAGCATGATGTCCTTCTCCAGGGACTAGTCCCTGCTGATAACATGTCCAAAGTACGTGAGATGAGGTCTCTCCATCTTTGCTTCTGAGGAGCATTCTGGCTGTACTTCTTCCAAGACAGGTTTGTTCATTCTTCTGGCAGTCCACAATATATTTAGTATTCTTTGCCAACACCATAATTCAAATGTAGATTTACCCAATGCAATACATTGTTTGATTTCTTGACTGCTGCTTCCATGGGTGTTGATTGTGGATCCAAGTAAAATGAAATCCCTGACAACTTCAATCTTTTCTCCATTTATCATGATGTGGCTTATTGGTCCAGTTGTGAAGATTTTTGTTTTCTTTATGTTGAGGTGTAATTCATACTGAAGGCTGTAGGCTTTGATCTTCATCAGTAAGTGCTTCAAGTCTTCTTCACTTTTAGCAAGCAAGGTTGTGTCATCTACATATGGCAGGTTGTAAATGAGCTTTCCTCCAATCCTGATGCCCAGTTTTTCTTCATATAGTCCAGCTTCTCAGATTATTTGCTCAGCATACAGATTGAATAAGTATGGTGAGAGGATGCAACCTGACACACACCTTTCCGGATTTTAAAACACACAGTATTCCCTTGTTCTGTTCAAATAACTGCTTCTTGGTCTATGTACGGGTTCCTCATGAGCACAATGAAGTGTTCTAGAATTCCCATTCTTCGCAATATTATCCATAATTTGTTATGATCCACACAGTCGAATGATATTGGATAAGTTTAGATCTCTTTTTTTCTGTGATTTATTTTTAAATATTTTGTTGTGTTTTAGGTAAAAGTTTACACAGCGAATTAGGTTTCCATTTAACAATTTTTATACAAATTGTTCTGTGACATTGGTTACAACTTTCACAATATATCAACATTCTCATTATTTCCATTCTGTTTGTTCTCTTTCCATTGATCTAGCTTTCCTTCCCTCCTTGCCTTCTCATCTTTGCTTCTGGGTAAATGTTGTTCATTTGGTCTCATATAGTTAATTGTTTAAGGGAGCACATTACTCATGGGTGTTATAAGCCAATCTATTATATGGCTGAAAGGTGACCTCCAGGAGTGATTTCAGTGCAAAGATCAAAGGGTATCTTAGGACAATATCCTTGGCGGTTTCTCTAGTCTGTATCGATCCAGTAGGTCTGGCCTTTTTAGGAATTTGAGTTTTGTTCTACTTTTTTCTCCCATTCTACCTAGGACCTGCTATTGTGTCCCGGGTAGTGGTAGGCTGGCACCATCTAGTTCTTTTAAACCTCTTTAAACCACATTTGCCTTCAGAGACAATAAACACCTTCCCTATCCCCTTCGAAATGTTGTGAGAAAGGTTAAATGAGGCAATGTATATAAATGCAGGAAGTACCCTATAGATTTGTCAAGTGTTTCGACATTATTACAAATAAAAAAATGAAACTCAGAAAGATTCATTTAGCAAATGAAAGAGAGTCATTGCAAAGGTGTGTAAATTTTATAGCTGAGACCCTTTCGTATTTAAGAAGGTCCAAGAGCTCTAAGACAGTGTGGTTAAGGGGCCTCACCTCTAAGCCCTGGTGGGGGCAGAGCTGATAAGATGCCCATATAGCTCACCAACTCTAATACCTCCAATGTATTTAATACATAGTTTTAAGTTATATTTTTAGCTTCAATAGAAAAAGACCTTCTTTTTAATATTTCTCAAACTTGATGTTACTAATATGGATACAATAAAGTAAAATTTAAATGAAAGTTATCATTCAATGGAAAATATTATTTCTACTCTGCATAAAAACAAGATAAATTGTGGTGACCCCACTGACATATACAACAATAACAACCACAATTGTCGTTGTGCGTGTGCTGTGGAGTTGATTCCAACTCATAGCAACCCTATATTGCAGAGTAAAACTGTCCCATAGAGTTTCCTAGGCTGTAATCTTTACTGGAGCAGATTGCCAGGGCTTTTTTCCTGTGGAGCTGCTGGTGGGTTTGAATTTCTGATGTTTCAGTTAGCAGACAAGCGCTTTAACCACCAGAGTTCCTTCACAACCACAATAACCCCCATTTATTCAACAATTCAGATGTTTCATACAGGGTTGCCATGGCTTTACTTATTGTACAAATTAACCAAAAACCAAACCATTTGCCATGAGGGAATTCCAACTCATGGCTACCCTAGGTGTGTCCTAGTAGAACTGTATGTCCCGCAGGGTTTTCAGTGGCTGATTTTTCAGCAGTAGATTGCTAGGCCTTTCTTCCCATGTGTGTCAGAGTAGAACAGTGCTCCATAGGGTTTTCAGAGGCTGATTTTTTGGAAGTAAGTTGCCAGGCCTTTCTTCAGGGTTGCCTCTGGGTAGACTTGCACCACCAACCTTTCGGTTAGCAGCTGAGTACTTAATCATTTGCTTCACCCAGGGACTGCAATTGTACAAATACTTAGAATGTACATTTACCACTAGATGGAGACATAATCGTAATGGATCAAAGTCTACTTGGCTGTTTAAAAGAAGGAAAAAAAGCACCTGGTCCTCCAATAATTTTACATGAAAAGGTACATATAGATTAGAAAATTTAATATAATAA
This sequence comes from Trichechus manatus latirostris, assembly GCF_000243295.1. Classification (NCBI taxonomy): domain Eukaryota; kingdom Metazoa; phylum Chordata; class Mammalia; order Sirenia; family Trichechidae; genus Trichechus; species Trichechus manatus. The sequence goes on from NW_004443971.1 coordinate 7,540,286, forward strand.
CAAATTTCTTTAATATTTTAATATAATGTATTTATTTAACTTCTTAATATTTTAGAAACACAAAAAATTGACAACTATGAGAGTCCCAAGTACTTTCTAGATGTCAAATTAAGACCTCAGATCTCTGGGATTGGAGAATTGAAGACAGCGAAGACAATAAAATGACACAATTCAATTGTAAAAATAAAATAAAACAGTATATGTAAAATTCTTAGAACAGTGTCTGAAATGTAAGGCACCATTGTGCCTCAGTAGTTTTTTCTCTATTTATAGAATGGTGTCTTAGGCTGGGTTCTCTAGAGAAGCAAAACCAGTAAAGTGCATAAATATATATATATAGAGAGAGATTATATCAAGGAAACCGCTCGCGTGATTGTAGAGGCTAGAATGTCCCAAGTCTGTGGATCAGGGTAGAGGCCTTTCCCAAGTCACACAGCTGCAGAAGCTGGCAAGCCCAAGATCGGAAGGTCAGAGAGCAGGGCTCCCACTCACAGGCTGTGCAGATCGACGAATCCCAGGTTTGGCAGATAAGCTGACAGGTCAAGTCCAAAGAACGGGAGATGAGAC
>NW_004443971.1:7540952-7568864 GCF_000243295.1 Trichechus manatus latirostris
TTTCATCTGATTGGCTACTCACAGTATATTCAATCATGGGAGTGATTACATTAAAACCCGGAGAATCATGGCCCAGCCAAGTTGACACACAATCTTAACCATCACAAATGGTGAAAGGGCTAATATAATAACAATATTTTTTATATAGGACTACTTTCTTCCTTGGAAATCAGTTTTTTAAAAAAAAAAATGTCTAGGTGGATGTATTTGTTTCTTTAATTCTGTCTGAAATTCTTTGATTCTTTCCCTAGTTTGAAGACTTACCTCAAACTAGGGAAAACTCCCTCTATCTTATGGAGGAATTATTGTCTACAATGAAAATATTTTCATGTATATTATTCTGCACTTATGTGTGTATACGTAAATTTGTATACATATATCTTTTATAGGATGGACACCATAAATGTGAGATTTCTAGGTTAAACACATATATTAAAATGTTGTCATATACTGCCAGATTACTTTCCAATTGTTGAAGCCCACACTTCTATTACTAATATATGTTTAGTTTCACTTAAATCTTTTCAACAATGAATGCCTAAAATTTTGCCAATCTAATGAACAAAAATTAATTTCTAAATTTTTATTTGCATGTCTCTGAGTACCCGTGAGGTTGAACTTCTTTCCTTGTATTTATTAGTTATATCCCATTTTCCTTCTGTAATTGCCTATTCATGTGGTTTACCCAATTACCTACAGGGTTGTTTACCTTTTTCTTTTCAATTTGTAGACTTCATTTTATATTAGTTTTTAACCTATTGTCTATTGTATAAGTTGCAAATATTTTCTCCCTGAATTACATTTAGAGTAACTTTTGCCATACATAATGTTTAATGTAATCAGATCTTTTCCTTATTATAGTTTCTGGTATTGTTGTGGTGCAGTGGTTAAGAGCACAGCTGCTAACCAAAAGGTTGGCGGTTCGAATCTACTGCCATTCCTTTGAAACCCTATGGAGCAGTTCTACTCTGTCCTATAGGGTCGCTAAGAGTCGGAATCAACTCGATGGCAACAGGTTTTTTTTTATTAATGTACATAAATATATATACACATACACACACAATATGTAATAAAATTATACATATGTATAATTAAATTTTAGATCTTTAATTCACCTGGCTTTTAATTATGTAACTTGTGTGATGCAGAGATCTTTTTTTCTTCAAGAAGAATAATACATTTATGCTGGCCTCGACCATTCTTTTCCTACTGAATTGAGATGTTAAGTTTTCATATAGTGTTGAATCTATTTCTGCACTGTAAATATTTCACAGTATTAATCTATTATGAAATATACATTAGTACCCTTAATGATCAATTTAAAGATTTGATTAAATTTGATTAAGCCTTGTTTTAAAATTTTAAAGATATAAAACAACGGCTAGTGTGGAAATTTATGACAGAATTACCAAATTCAGTACAACTCCTTCACTCCTGATGGCGAAAGATAAACGATTTCACTTGTTCTTCTTTCTGATGTGTCAGAATTTATACATCTAGATGATTCTGTAGTTTTCCTGAAAGCCAAGCACAGCACATTGCTTTTTTAAAAAAAAAGCAAAATTGGTATATTCAACATGAGGGTTTTTTTTGCCATCTTAACCATTTTTAGTGTACAATTCAGTGACATTAATTACATTCACCATGTTGTATTACTATCACTACTCTTCAGTTCCAAAAGTTTTACATCACCCCAATCAGAGACTCAGTGATCCTTCAGCAAGAACAGCCATTCTCTCCTCCCCCAGTCTATGGGAACCACTAATAAACTTTTCTCTCTATGCATTTGCCTATGCTAGATGCTTCATATAAGTCCTTCATACAATATTTGTCCTGACAACACTTGCTTTTTGTTTTAATTCTTTTTTCCACAATGTTGAATAGCTCTATAGTCTTAATTAATTAATTTTTTTTTCTCCTAGAGCAAATAGTTCTGTTTTCTTGGGAGCAGTGTGGCATATTGTCCCATTAAAAATTACCTAACCTTAGCTGGAAGGCCGTGCTCTGTGAGTGGGACTTTCCGTAGGGGATGCCCATGTTGGCTGTTTAACTGCACAACTAGCCTGGTGAAAATATATTTGTACTGCTACAAAGATGCTCAGAACCACTATTATGTAAAAGAAAGGAAAATGTAGGAATGTGTATTTGAAAAAACATCCTAAAAGGGAGTCAATGAATGTATTTATAAAAGTTGTAAAGTGAATTTGCTAGGAGGCTGATTAAAGTGTATCTATTGTATTTAGGGAGCTCTGGTGGCACAGTGGTTAAGAGCTACGGTGAGCTATGGTCAGCAGTTTGAATCCACCAGCTACACCTTGGAAACCCTACAGGGAAGTTCTACTTTGTCCTATAGGGTCGCTATGAGTTGGAATCGACTCCACGGCAACGAGTTTGGCTTTTTGGTACAGTGTATAGAGAAAGCCTCTTTCCTCTCAGGCATAATATGCTACATTTCGTTAAAGAGTAGCTATTTGCTTTGTGAATTGAGAATCCATCAGGTTTAAGGAGAATCCATCAACTTTAAAGTGTGTTGTTGTTAAGTGCCATTGAGTCAGTTCCAACTCATAGTGACCCCCTGGGCAACAAAATGAAGCACTGCCCGGACCTGCACCATCCTCCCGTTCATTGTTATGCTTGAGCCTATTGCTGCAGACACTGTATCAATCCATCTCATTGAGGGTCTTCCTCTTTTTCCCTGACTCTCTGCTTTACCAAGCATGATATCCTTCTCCAGGGACTGATCCCTCCTGATAATATGTCCAAAGCATGTGAGACGAAGTCTCATCATCCTCACTTCTAAGGAGAATTCTGGCTGTACTTCTTCCGAGACTGATTTGTTTGTTCTTTTGGCAGTCCGTGGTATATTCAGTATTATTCACCAACACCATAATTCAAAGGCATCAATTCTTCTTTGGTCTTCCTTATTCATTGTCCAGCTTTTACATGCATATGAGGTGATTGTAAACACCATGGCTTGGGTCAAGCGCACGTTAGTCCTTAAAGTGACATCTTTACTTTTTAACACTTTATATAAAGAGGTCTTTTACAGCAGATTTGCACAATGCCATGTGTCATTTGATTTCTTGACTGCTGCTTCCATGGGCATTGATTGTAAATCCAAGTAACCTGAAATCTTTGACATCTTCAATATTTTCTCCGTTTTCCTGATGTTGTTTAATGGTCCAGTTGTGAGGATTTTTGTTTTCTTTCTGTTGAGTTGTAATCCATACTGAAGGCTGTAGTCTTTGATCTTAATCAGTAAGTGCTTCAATCCCTCTTCACTTTCAGCAAGCAAGGTTGTGTCATCTGCATATCGAAGGTTGTTAATGAGTCATCCTCCAATCATGATGCCGAGTTCTTCTTCATATAGTCCAGCTTCTTTGATTATTTGCTCAGCATACAGGTTGAGTAAGTATGGGGAAAGGATACAATCCTGACCACACCTTTCCTGACTTTAAACCACGCAGTAGCCGCTTGTTCTGTTCAAACGACTGCCTCTTAGTCTATATACAGGTTCCTTACAAGCACAATCAACTGTTCTGGAACTCCCATTCTTCACAATATTATTCATAATTTGTTATGATCCACACAGTCGAATTCCTTTGCATAGTCAATAAGACACAGATAGACATCTTTCTGGTATTCTCTGCTTTCAGCCAGGGTCCATTATACATGCTTTCTTCACGTATGATATCCTTGATGTCATTCCACAACTCGCCTGGTCTTTGGTTGTTAGTGTTCAGTGTGTCAAATCTGGTTTTGAGAAGATCTCTAAATTCAGGTGGGATATACTCAAGGTCTTATTTTGGCTCTCATGTACTTGTTCTAATTTTCTTCAACTTCAACTTGAACTTGCGCAGGAGCAGTTGATGGTCTGTTCCGCAGTCAGCCCCCGGCCTCGTTCTGACTGATGATATTGAGCTTTTCCATCATCTCTTTCCACAGATATAGTTGATTTGATTCCTGTGTATGCCTTCTAGCAAAGTCCACATGTATAGTCGTCATTTACGTTGTTGAAAACAGCAATTTACAATGAAGAAGTTATTGGTCTTGCAAAATTCTATCATCAATCTTCAGCGTCGTTTCTACCAGTAAGGCCGTATTTTCCAACTACCGATTCTTATTTCCAACTTTTGCTTTCCAATCACCAGTAATTATCAATGCATCTTGACTGCATGTTTGATCAATTTCAGATTGCAGAAGTTGGTAAAAATTTTCAATTTCTTCATCTTTGGCCTTAGTTGTTGGTGCATTAATTTGAATAATAGCTGTATTAACTGGTCTTCCTTGTAGGTGTATGAATACTATCCTATCACTGACAGTCTTGTACTTCAGGATAGATCTTGAAATGTTCTTTTTGACAATGAATGCGACGGCATTCCTTTTCAATTTGCCATTCCTGGAATAGTAGGCCATATAATTGTCTGATTCAAAATGGCCAATACCAGTCCATTTTAGCTCACTAATGCCTAGGTTATTGATGTTTATGCATTCCATTTCATTTTTGATGATTTCCAATTTTCCTATATCCATACTTTGTACATTTCACATTCCTATTATTCATGGATGTTTGAAGCTATTTCTTCTCATTTTGAGTCGTGCCATGTCAGCAGATGAAGGTCCCGACAGCTTGACTCCATCGACATCATTGAGGTCGACTCTACTTTGAGAAGGCCTCTTTTCCCCAGTTGTATTTTGAGTGCCTTCCAACCTGAGGGGCTCATCTTCCAGCACAGTATCAGGCAATGTTCTGCTGTTACTGATAAGATTTTCACTCGCTAATTTTTTTTCAGAAGTAGATGGCCAGGTTCTTCCTAGTCTGTCTTAGTCTGGAAGTTCAGCTGAAACCTGTCCACCCTCGGTGACCCTGCTTGTATTTGAATACCAGTGGCAAAGCTTCCAGCATCACAGCAACACACAAGCTGACAGATGTGTGGGGGAACGATATGTATAGAAATTGTTAAATGGGAACCTAATTTGCTGTATAAATTTTCACCAAAAACATAATAAAATGTTATAATAAAAAATAATTATTGCTGCTTTTTTTCCCTCTTCTTTTGAGTAAATTTAAAATCTTGATCTGATATCACAGCCTTTTGTGTTCTGAAAAGAAGATATAAAAGATGAATGGGGAGGTAAACATAAGAACAACATTTAGAGTGTTAAATTACAGATTCTGGAGTTGAGTTATAATAATTTAACAAAGATTTTATTTGGGAGTAAACTGAATTGCTGCAGTTAAGGAAGGCTGGCACTTAAGAAGAGATACCCAGGACTTCAGTCTGAGAAAGAAAAAAAAAAATTAAAAAAACCAAACCCATTGCTGTCCAGTCCAACTCATAGTGACCCTATAGGACACAGTAGAATTGCCCCATAGGGTTTCCAAGGCTGTAATCTTTATGGAAGCAGACTACTGGCATCACACTGCTTGGGAACGGATCCTAGTCCTTTCACTTATTAGTTGTGACCCTCGGCAAGTCAATTAACCATTCTAAGTGTTAGTTTTCTTTTCTGGCAAACAGGCATCATAATAGTCCTGTAAAAGAAGATCATCACATGTCCATATTCCATTTGTGAAAAGCACTCTTATGAACTTTTCCTTTCTCATATTGTAAAGTTTAAACTTCTTAGGGCTGCTAATGAAATTTTAGAACTCAGTCTAGATGTGCTGGTGAAAAGAATTTCAGAAAAATAAAAGCGAGGAAACATTCCCTCTTTCCTTTCAGCTTTGGAAAAGCAGATACTCTTCCTCATCATAAAGTTAGCTCTGATAAAATAGTGGCTTCAAAATACTCACAAATGCTTCAGTCTTAAACTCCTCTCTCTGCTGTGAAGACTTCTTGTGCTAAATGTGTAATACTGGTCTTTTTCCTGCTTAATAAATAAGTCATTTAAGACACCACGACTTTAGATGTAGAACGTCTGAAGGTATTGGTATATATTTGATTGTCTTAATAATTTCAGGCCTGGTTATAATGTTTAAATCCACATATCTGGTATAAATACTTGTGAGTCTTTTTATTGTTGTTGTTAACCCTTTATTGAATCTTGGGGCAGAATGTGCCCACATTTGTTCCACTAAAAGTATATGCTGCCCTCCAGAAGGGGCTTGTGTAACAGTGAAAAGTGAAAGAAATGTTCTTTGGCAAAAATTTACTAAGGTAGAAGGCTTACGTATGAGGCAGTGCATCCAGGAAGTGTGATTAGGTCAAACTTTTGTCTCTTTTGGTTTTTGTACAGCTAGATAAGCCTCCTAAGCATATTTATGGTTTCCTGTGTGATAGGGCACCCTTGTGGGTTTGGTTTTGTGTGTGTGTGTGCGCGCGCGTGTGTGCGTGCACTCACGCCATATTTTCAAAACCAGAGTTGCACAATGTAACCAAATGGAAGGTGCCTGCAATAAATTGTGACTCTCATGATCCTTGGGACACTGTTGTCCCACAAATCATGGCAGCAGAGTGCTACCAGCGACACACGGGAACGTGTAATCCCAGGTAATATTTCTCAAAATTCATATTACCAACCAAAAATTTAAACACAGTCCATTAATCTGCATGCATTCCACTACAGAAAGCACATGCCATTAACAAAAAATTGACACCACAAAAAAAATTAAGTATTGAAAGGGCCTTAAGGAAAGAAAAAGCTTTGCAATTTCCTTCTTGCCCATTATTCATGGAGGTAAAATAAAACTCATGGCTTTGTTGGATTCCTTATTCAAAGAGAGAATTAAAGAGTCTTTGTCTCCATTAAACTACCAATTGTTTAGGGGATTGAATGATTAAACTTACATGGGGGAAATAAACCAGCATAGAGAGGTGAGATTAACCTCCATTTGGGCAAAGAGGGAAAATGCCTGCAGCCATCTGTCTCTAACCTGCTCAGAGCAACCTTGGTATGAGCTGGTTTTTGCTTGAGAGAATGTGCAGAGCCATCAGTCTAAAGAGAACTTCCTCTCTGTGTGGTAATTGCTTGTTGTGACTGAGAATACCAGTACCAGTTGCCGTCCAGTTGATTCCGATTCATAACGACCTCACGTGTGTCAGAGGAGAACTGTGCTTCATAGGGTTTTCAATGCCTGTTTTTTCAGAAGTAGATTGCCAGGCCCTCCGTCCAAGGTGCCTCTGGATGGACTGAAACTTCCAATCTTTCAGTTAGCAGCCAAGTGTGTTAACTGTTTGCACACCAACAGATTCCATTACTGAGGATGGATCCATAAAATTAGCCAGTGATTTTCAATTTAATTATATATTTTTAATAACACGAGGAAGCCTGCAAGCCTTTGAAATTAAGGAAGGCTGATTAAATTCTGTTCTCCTAAATTCCACGTTTCTGGTTTGCCAGTTCCCCAGGTTAGAACCCTAGTGTGATTAAAGGCATTGAATTAAAGGTGACAACTGAGGACTCAGCAGAGGGAGGTTTGGTTTTCCTCTGTGAGTGAGACCAGCAGCAGTACTCTGGAGGTAAAATCTCTGACCTCAACAGATTCTTTCCTCAGTAACAAGGAACTACCACCCACCCCCTGGTGTATAAATGCACCAGTGCTGTTCTGGTTCACCAAAGCTCACTGCTTTCTCTCCTAAACTTGGACTTTATGCCTGATCTCTTAATAGTCACTCCATAAGGCTGGCTTCTACCTGCTCTGGTGCAGAGTATACTTATCTCTCTCCTTTCTTTTCCTTGGATGAAAAGGAAACCTGGAAACCTTTACTTTGCCCAAGCATTTGAGGAAATTCTGTCACTGAATGTGACCTATTTTTCCTCCTTCAGTGAAAGCTGTGAAGAGAGCAATGGGGAGTGGGAATTCCAGTGGAATCCGGGAGTCCTAAATAGGGGCTCTGGCCTTTTAGACACACGAGCGGTTTGGCTTCATGACCTCATATTTCCTGAGAGGTGAAATGAATTTATTGAAGATAACCCAGATATAGTCTAAATATAACCCAGTTTTTATTGGAGGAAAATTTGACCAAGATCACTTTATGTGTCTTATTCTTAAACAGAAAGTCAATAACCTCTCAGACGGAATGGGATTTCCATGGTATTGGTATAAAAAGATGGCTTAATGCATATATAAACCTGACGGAGTCTCAAAGGCTCCAAAATTAAGAAATCAAGATCACACTCTTAATGTCTTAAATGTGCTACCCCCTAAACAAAAACAACAATAATTAAAACAACAAAAACCTTTCTAGATGAGGAGAAAATGAAAGTACATGTCTTGAGAGTACTATACTTGCAAAAATAACCATTATTTATATAGGATGAAGAAATCGATATTCAGACGAATAGCTTAAGATGTTAATATCTTAAGATATACTCTCTGTTTGAAAATGTTGCCTTCCAAATAGAAACCTGACTTATCCAATTGCATTATAACATCATTGGCTAAAGACAAAATTATATTTTAACAAAAGGAAAAATACATACAGAAAAACTGAATTATTAATGAAAATGTTTTTCTATCCTAGTATAAATGTTTTCTAACCTTTAAATAGATGGGAAAAAGGGAAATATAACTATGGTTTAAAGTCCTCAGCTTCTTGATGAATTCTAAGATGGAGAAAAATGATATATAAATTAACAACAGTCCAGTAATTAATGGTCATGAAAAGGCCAAAGGAGAAAAACAAACACAGGAGATATTAGGCCTAAACTCTTTAGTGAAAAGATAAAATTTAAGCATATAATGCACATGTAAAAGACTTTAGAAACATGCTTTATTTTTACTTATCTTCTAATTTAACAAATACAGTTTACTATGTGCCAGACACTATTCCAAACAAAACAAAACAAACCCAAACCCATTGCCGTCGAATCAATTTCGACTCATAGCAACCCTATAGGATGGAGCAGAACCGCCCCATAGGGTTTCCAAGGCTGTAATCTTTATGGAAGCAGACGGTCACATCTTTCTCCCTCAGAACGGCTGGTGGGTTCAAACCGCCCACTTTTTGGTTAGCAGCTGAGCGCTTAACCACTGCACCACCGGAGTTCCTTAGGCACTATTCTAAGCACTGTAGAAATATTGACACATCTAATCATCACAAAACTCCTGTGAGATGGTTAAAATTCCCAAAATTAAAAAATTAGTACACGAAATATCCCCTTAAAATATAATTAAAGGGAGTTTATCTAGTATTCTATAAACTAAGAGGACACAGTGGATACTATATTTATCCACCCTATAAGTGATACTTGGACACTCGCACAGTAGAATGACCACTGAGCCCTGCCATACTCGGCAACTCCCAGAATCAGGACAGATTCAGTTATATTTTGTATAATTTTAATATTAACTGTATTTCTTTTTATTACACTGCACTGAAAAAAGTAAGCTTGTGTGTGTTTTGTTTTGTTTGTTTTTAATTTTTTTAGATTTACTAGGTTTACATCTTTCCAGTTTCGGGCTCTGGGCTACCAACCACCCACTGCCAACCCTGGAATTTGTGGATGTGAGGGCCACTGTGCCAGCCCTCATCTCTTTGTTCCCACTGCAGTACCGCCTTTGGACTGTAGCACCTGAGGGAGGGAAGGTGGTAGCAGATGTCCTTTGTCCTGTGTGCCCCCGCTGCTCACCCTCAGGGGCTGGCCCATGGGTCAGTTTTCCAGAGGTGGCTGTGTCTGCCTCCTCCCAGAGCTTTCAAGTTTGTTGCTCCACAAATTTACTGTCCTCTCTTGCCAACAATCTGTGTACAGATGAGATGGTCTCTGGGTCAATTTTAAGCCATGCTGGAGGAGGGATGGACATTCCTTGTGGGAAAGCGACTGCTCTTTCACTCCACCGATGGATTCCCAACTGGTCCTTCCTGCTGGTGGCAATCTATGAAAGGCAATCAACATTGAAAGAGATCTTATTCTAGGGATTCAGCTATTAGAACCTAGAGAGTTCAAGGCTTACACAGTGTATAAATTCTAAATGGTAAATTTAACATGGCTAGAAAATGAACTATGATTGTTTACATTTTTCCTACCTAGATAACACTTGCATTTGTGGCTTTCATTAATGACGCACACCAACAACCTTTGGGAATCACTGGAAGCCGCCAGTGTTCATGGGTGGCACTAGGGATGATCAAAGTCATGAGTAATGATATAAACAACATTGAATAAACGGTATGAGGTAACCATAGGGGCAAGAAGCTCTGTATCATTTTAATACAAACAGGCTCTGAAGAGCCATGGCATTGTGAGTAATATCAGTGCTTGTACCTTTCCTGGTTGTAGAAAATGTGAAATACTCAGGAATGACACATTCAGCACATTTGACAAGAAAAACGTGGAGGATCTAGGATTCGCACAGGAAGATATGGTACTTGGACATTATGAAGAATCTTCATGTGCCCTGATTAGACAATAACACATAAATAAGTACCTTTTCTCTATCCATTATTCTAAATTTTCAATGATAAATGATTATACCTCGAATAGCTCCATCAATTGTGTAATGCATTTTAAAATCAAATTGTTTTTATAAACAGGTAGCTGTAATGTCTGAACCAGCAGGGTGTCCTTTAGTCGATCAGCCTGATTTCTGCAAACTTCCCAGTCCCTATTGCCATGCCTGCCAGCTTATCTGGTGATCACTCTAGTTTTCTCTGGAAAAGGTAGCTCATCACTCCAATGCTGCCTCTGTTCACACTTGGAGCTACAGCTCCCCTACTCTGTGTCATTCCTATTTGGCTCCTAGAGGCATTCCATCTTCTAAAAATTTATCAAAACCTTGTAGCTGCTGGTGCCTGTTCATGGCACTCACCGAACCATGGACAGAAAAAGTGACACATTCTAGAGAGGTGTGCTCATCAAAGTCAGAAAGCTCAGCCTGTGCTCCTGTGTCACTGAGGGATGGGGTCAGAGCCAGAGGCGTATCTAAGGTATGGCAGGTATGGCATGTGCCCTGGCGCCGCTAGAAGAGGGCACCACTGAGCAGTTTCTACTAACTTAATACAGTCCAGTGTCCTTCCTCAAGCACAGTAGACACAGGTGTAGTGAGGGGAAGCCTGAGGGGGGCACTTACTCCTGGACACAAGTCCAAGGGGACACCAGATGAGGTGCAGAATTTCTGAGGTGCCACAGATAGAAAAGGCGCTTGACTGAGGCAGCTGGACAAGATGGGGGAAGGCATTTCTGCTGACCTGTCGCCACCATCAACATCTATTCATCTTGAAATTGGAGGGGCTGCTATTTAGAGATGGCCCCCCCGCGCTTGTGACCCTCACTGGGGGCCTGCAGGGGTGCAATTTCACTGCTTGCATAGGCTCTATCTTGGGAAGATAGCCTCTGAATCAGAGCAGCTACCTGGGGGAGACGGAATGAATCTTACCTCACTGAGGAATGCTGAAGGATGTGACTAATGAGATGCACGAGATACACTGTCAAGGGTAACCCTGGCTTTTTTTTTTTTTTTAATTGTGCCTTGGGTGAAAGTTTACAGTGCAAATTAGTTTCTCATTCAAAAATTTATACTCAGATTGTTTTGTGACATTGGTTGCAATCCCTGCAATGTGTCAGCACTCTCCTTTCCGTTTACACCTGGTTCCCTGTGTCCATTCGTCCAATTTTCCTGTCCCTTCATGCTCTCTCATCTTTGCTTTGGGGCAGGTGTTGCCCGTTTGGTCTCGTATACTTGATTGAACTAAGAAGCACATTCCTCATGTGTGTTATTGTTTGTTTTATATCTTTGGCTGAGAGGTGGACTTTGGGAGTGGCTTCGATTCTGAGTTAGAAGGGTGTCTGGGGGCCATAGTCTCAGAGGTTCCTCCAGTCTCTGTCAGATAAGTAAGTCTGGTCTTTTTATTTTGTGAATTTGAATTTTGTTTTACATTTTTCTGCCGCTCAGTCTGGGACTCTCTATTGCGATCTCTGTCAGAGTGGTCGGTGTTGGTAGCTTGGTAACATTTAGTTCTTCTGGGTTCAAGCTGGTGGAGGCTGTGGTTCACTTGGTCCTTTAGTCCTTTGGGCTAATTTTCCTTATGTCTTTGGTTTTGTTCATTCTCCTTTGCTCTGGATGGGATGGGACCAAGAGATGTATCTTAGATGGCCGCTCGAAAGCTTTTAAGACCCCAGTTGCTACTCACCAAAGTAGGATGTAGACCATTTTCTTTCTGAACTTTGTTATGCCAATTGATCTAGATGTCCTCTGAGACAATGGTCCCCAGCCCTTAGCCCCAGCAACTTGGTCCCTCAAGGTGTTTGGATGTGTCTAGGAAGCTTCTATGGCTTTGTCTTGGTCAAGTTGTGCTAACTTCCCCTATATTGTGTGTTGTCTTTTCCTTCACCAAAGTTAACACTTGTCTTCTATGCAGAGGTTAAAGGCTCGGCTGCTAACCAAAAGGTTGTCAGTTCAAATCCACCAGTTGCTCCTTGGAAACCCTATGGGGCAGTTCTACTCTATCCTATAGGGTCGCTATGAGTCAGAATCAGCTTGATTGGCAACGGGTACTATCTAGTTAGTGGTTTCCCCTCCCTCTCCCTACCCACCCTCCTAACCATCAAGGAATGTTTTTTTCTGTGTATAAACAGTTTCCTGAATTGTTATAATAGTGTCTTTTTGTGACTGACTTATTTCACTCAGCATAATGCCCTCCAGATTCATCCGTGTTGTAACATGTTTCTCAGATTCATCATTGTTCTTTATCATTGCGTAGTATTCCATTGTGTGGGTACCATAATTTGTTTATCCATTCATCTGTGGATGGGCACTTAGATTGTTTCCATCTTTTTGCTATTGTGAACAATGCTGCAATGAACATGGGTGTGCATATGTCTATTCGTGTGACAGCTCTTATTTCTCTAGGATATATTCCTAGGAGTGGGATTGCTGGATGGTATGTTATTTCTATTTCTAGATTTTTAAAGAGGTGCCATATAATTTTCTGTAGTGCTTGTACCATTTTACATTCCCTCCAGCAGTGCATAAGAGTTCCAATCTCCCTGCAACCTCTCCACTCCAGCATTTGTTATTTTCTGGTTTTTTTTTTTGAATAGTGCCAGTAATGTCAGGATGAGATGATATCTCACTGTAGTTTTGATTTACATTTCTCTAATGGCTAATGATCACGAGCATTTCCTCATGTATTTGTTAGACACCTGAATGTCTTTTTTGGTGAAGTGTCTGTTCATATCCTTTGCCCATTTTTTAATTGTTGTATTTGTCTTTTTGTTGTTGAGATGTTGAAGTATTTTGTAGATTTTGGAGATTAGGCTCTTGTCGGATACGTTGTAGCCAAAAATTTTTTCCCAGTCTGAAAGGTTCTCTTTTTACTATTTTGGTGAAGTCTTTTGATGAGCATAAGTGTTTAATTTTTAGGAGCTCCCAGTTATCTAGTTTATCCTGGTGTTTGTTCACTATTAGTTATGGTTTGTATTCTATTGATGTCATGTATTAGGGCCCCTAGCATTGTCCCTAGTTTTTCTTCCATGATCTTTATCATTTTAGGTTTTATATTTAGGTCTTTGACCCATTTTGAGTTAGTTTTTCTGTATGGTGTGAGGTATGGGTTCTGTTTCATTTTTTTACAGATGGACATCCAGTTTTGTCATCGCCATTTGTTAAAAATACTGTCTTTCCCCCATTTTATGGACTTTGGTACTTGGCCAAAGATCAGCAGATCATAGGTGGTTGGATTTACATCTGGGTCCTCAATTCTGTTCCATTGGTCTATGTGTCTGTCATTGTACCAAGCTGTTTGGCTACCATGGCTGTATAGTAGGTTCTGAGATCAGGTAGTGTGAGGCCTCCTACTTTGTTCTTTTTCTTCAATAATACTTTGCTTATCCCAGGCCTCTTTCCTTTCCATGTATAGTTGGTGATTAGTTTTTCCATCCCATTAAAGAATGCTGTTGGTATTTGGACTGGGATTGCATTATATCTGTAGACCTCTGTGTAGAATCGACATTTTCACAATGTTAAGTCTTCCTATTCATAAGCATGGTATGTTTTTCCATTTATGTAGGTCTCCTTTGATTTCTTGCAGTAGCGTTTTGTAGTTTTCTTTGTATAGGTCTTTTATGTCCCTGGTTAGATTTATTGCTAAGTATTTCATCTCTTTAGGCATTAATATAAATGGTGTTGTTTTCCTGATTTCCTTTTTGAAGTTCTCTTTGCTGGTGTATAGGAATCCAACTGATCTTTGTACGATGATCTTGTATCCTGCTACTCCACTGAATCTATTAGTTCGGGTAGTTTTCTTGTGGAATCTTTGGGGTTCTCCCTATATAGGATCATATCATCTGCAAGTGGGGATAATTTTACTTCTTCCTTTGCAATTTGGATGCTGTTTATTCCTTTTTCTTGCCTTATTGCTCTTGCTAGGACTTCTAGCACAATGTTAAATAGGAGTGGTGATAAAAGGCATCCTTGTCTCATTCCCATGCTTAGTGGGAATGCTTTCAGCCCCTTTCAGTTAAGAATGATGTTGGCTAATGGCTTTGTATAGATACCCTTTATTAATTTGAGGAATTTCTCTTCTATTCCTATGTTATTGAGAGTTTTTATCATGAATGGGTGTTGGACTTTATCAAATTCTCCTTCTGTGTCAGTTGAGATGATCATGTGATTATTTTCTTTTGTTCTATTTATGTTGTGGATTACGTTGATTGATTTTTCTAATGTTGAACCATCCTTGCATACCTGGTATGAATCCCAATTGGTCGTGGTATGTTATTATTATTATTTTTTGATGTGATGCTGAATTCTATTGGCTAGAATTTTGTTGAGAATTTTTGCATCTATATTCATGAGAGATATTGGTCTGTAATTTTTCTTTGTGGTGTCTTTGCCTGGCTTTTGTTATGCAGCCTTCATAGAATGAATATGGGAGTATTCCTTCCTTTTCTATGCTCTGAAATAGTTTGAGTAGTACTGGTGTGAGCTCTTATCTGAATGTTTGATAGAATTCTCCAGTGAAGCTGTCTGGGACAGGGCTTTTTTTTTTTTTTGATTGGGAATTTTTTTTATTACCTCTTCAATCTCTTGTAACCGGTCTGTTCAGACTTTTTGTCTCAGTTTGTGTTCATTTAGGTAGGTAATGTGTTTCTTGAAATTTGTCCATTTCCTCTAAGTTTTCAAATTTGTTGGAGTACAGTTTTTCATAGTACTCTGTTATGATCCTTTTTATTTCAGTTGGGTCTGTTGCAATGTCCCCCATTTCCTTTCTTATTTGAGTTATTTGTTTCCTCTCCTGTTTTTCTTTTGTCAGTTTGGACAATGGTTTGTCGATTTTGTTGATCTTTTCAAAGAACCAACTTTAGGTCTTGTTGATACTTTCAATGGTTTTTTCTGTTCTCTGTTTCTTTATTTCTGCTGTAATCTTTATTATTTTCTTTCTTCTGGCGCCTGTGGACTTCATTTGCCATTCTCTTTCTATTTGTTCAAGTTGTAGGGCTAATGTTTTGATTTTGGCCCATTCTCCTTTTTTTTTATTGTGCTTTAGGTGAAAGTTTACAGCTCAAGTTAATTTCTCATACAAAAATGTATACACGTATTGTTATGTGACATGAGTTGCAGTCCCTGTAATGTGACAGCACACTCCCCCTTTCCACCTCGGGTTCCTGTGTCCATCTAACCAGCTCCTGTCCCTTCCTGCCTTCTCATCCTGCCTCCAGACAGGAGCTGCCCATTTGGTCTCGTGTATCTGCTTGAACTAAGAAGCACACTCTTCACTAGTATTATTTTATGTTTTATAGTCCAGTCTAATCTTTGTCTGAAGAGTGGGCTTTGGGGATGGTTTTAGTTTTGGGTTAACAGAGCTTCTGGGGGTCATGGCTTTGGGGATTCTTCCAGTCTCAGCCAGACCATCACGTCTGGTCTTTTTACATGAATTTGAGTTCTGCTCCCCACTTTTCTCCCACTCTGTCAGGGACTGCCTGTTGCGTTCCCTGTCAGGGTGGTCATTGCTGGTAGCAGGGTACCGTCTAGTTCTTCTGGTCTCAGGCTGATGGAGTCTCTGGTTTATGTGGCCCTTTTGTCTCTTGGGCTAATATTTTCCCCTTGTCTTTGGTGTTCTTAATTCTTCTTTGCTCCAAGTGGGTTTGGACCAATTGATGCATCCATTCTTCTTTTTTGATGTGTGTGTTTATTGCTAAAAATTGACCTCTGAGCACTGCCTTTGCTGTTTCCAAAAGGTTTTGGTATGATATGTTTTCATTCTTGTTTGATTCTAGGAATTTTTTTACTCCCTCTTTGATTTCTTCTATTACCCAGTGCTATTTAAGCAAGGTTTTTTTCATTTTCCATGTATTTCATTTTTTTCTTGCTCTTCCTGTTATTGATTTCTACATTTATGGCACTGTGATCAGAGAGAATACTTTCTATTATTTCAGTGTTTTATATTTTATTGAGAGTTGTTTTGTGGCCTAAAGTGTGGTCTATTCTGGAGAACATTTCCTGTGCATTGGAAATGGATGTATACTTTGCTGCTGTTGGGTGGAGTGTTCTATATATGTCTATGAGGTCAAGTTGGTTGATTGTGGCCTTTAGATCTTCTCTATCTTTGTTGAGTTTCTTTCTAGATGTTCTATCCTTTACCAAGAGTGGTGTGTTGAAATCTCCTACTATTAGTGCATAATTGTCAATTTCTCTTTTCAGTGCTGTTAGTACTAGTTTTATGTATTTTGGAGCCTTGTCATTGGGTGCATAGATATTTATTAAGGTTACATCTTCTTTGTGGATTGACCCTTTAATAATTATATAATGTCCTTCCTTGTCTTTTATTGTTGATTTTGCCTTAAAGTCTATTTTATCTGAGATTAGTATTGCTACTTCTGCTTTTTTATGGTTGCTGTTTGCTTGATATATTTTTTCCGTCCTTTGATTTTTAATATATTTATGTCTTTGTGTCTAAGGTGTGTCTTTTGTAGACAGCATATTGACGGGTTGTGTTTTTTTTCAAATCCATTCTGCCACTCTCTGTCTCTTTATTGGTGTAGTTAAGCCATTTACATTCAGTGTGATTATCAGTTGGTATGAGTTTATTGCTCTCATATTGCTGTGCTTTTTTTTTTTTTTTTGTGGGGCTGACATTTTCTTTGTTTTTCTTAACTTCCTGTGCTGAGTTCCTTTGTTTGTGGATTTTCTTTTCATTTCTTTCGTTATTATAGATTTTATGTTTACAGAGTCTTTATGTTTTTCTTCTTTTTTATTTTAATGAGTATGTTTATTAACTTTTTTTGTGGTTACCTTGAAATTTACCCTTATCTTCCTAAGTTTGACTAGTCTTTTATTATTTGATATCACCTTGACTTCTTTTCCATTTGAAAGTTATGTACTTACACCATTTATTCCCCTTTTTATTGTTTTGACATTTCATCAATTACAGATTGATGTCTCTGTTTCCCTGTTTTAAGTCTTTTAGCTTTGTTTTATTGTTGAGAGTTGTTTACCTAGGTTGGTTTCTGGCTGATGTTGTTCTGTGTCCTAGACTCAAGCTGTTGTCTGATGTTGTTGGTTTTCTGGCCAGAGCACTCCCTTTAATGCTTCTTGTAAGTTTTGTTTGGCTTTTATGAATTCCTTTAATTTTTGTTTATCTGGAAATGTCCTAATTTCACCACTGTATTGAGAGAGAGAGTTTTGCAGGATATATGATTCTTGGTTTGCAGTTTTTTTTTTCTTTCAAGGTTTTATATATGCCATCCCATTGACTTCTTGCCTGCATAGTTTCTACCAAGTAATCAGTTTAGTCTTATTGTTTCCCCTTTGTAAGTGACTTTTCATATTTCTCAAGTTGCTCTCAGGATTCTTTCTTTGTCTTTGGTTTTGGCAAGTGTAATGGTTAAGACTGTGTGTCAACTTGGCTGGACCATGATTCTCAGTGGTTTGGCAGTTATCCTATAGTTTGGCAGCTGTGTAATGATGTTATCACCTCCGTAATGAGATCTGATATAATCACCTCCATGATGAGATTTTCTATAAGCAGCCAATCAGTTGAAAGGGAGTTTCCTTGGGCAATGTAGCCTGCATCCAATATATGTGGATTTTCTGGTAAAGCTCATGGGCTTTTGCTCACGCTGGATCTTGCATCTGGCTCCTGTTCATCTGACCTCAGGTTCTTGGGACTTCAGCTAGCAGCTCACCTGCCGATCTTGGGATTTGTCAGCCTCCACAGCCTGTGAGCTAGTGGCCTGTCAGCTTACCTGCTGATGTTGGGTCCATCAACCCCTGCAGCTATATCAGTTAGGAGAAGCCTCCAGCCTGACCTACAGGCTTGGGACTTTCCAGCCCCTACAATTACATGAGTCATTTCCTTGATATAAATTTCTCTCTCTCTCTCTGTCTATATATATATATATACATATACATATAAATGCTTCACTGGTTTAGCTTCTCTAAAGAACCTGGCCTAAGACATCAAGTATGATTATGATATGTCTTGGTGACTTTCTTTTGGTGTCTATCTTATATGGGGATCCTTGAGCTTCTTGGATGGTCAGCTTTGCATCTTTTATGATATTTGGGAAGTTTTCTGTCAGCAAATTCTGTATTTATGAATTGGTATGTTTCTTTGAGTATTGATTTCTTTTTCTTTCCAACACTTCCAGCTGCTTTCATATATGAGCACTGTAGAAAATAGTTATATTTCTATGGCATCCTATGTAAACTGGAGGGTATTTGGGAGACCCTATTTAGGGCCTTCAGTATGGATTACAGCTGAATGTGAAGAAAAGGAAAACCCTCACAACTGGACCAGTAGACAACATCATGATAAATGGTGAAGAAATTGAAGTTGTCAAGGATTTCATTCTACTTGGATCAACATTCAACGTCCATGGAAGCAGCTGTTAAGAAATCAAATGACATATTACATTGGACAAATCTGTGGCAAAAGCTCTCTTTAAAATCTTAAAAGCAAAGATGTCACTTTGATGACTAAGGTGTCCCTGACCCAAGCCATTGTATTTTCAATTGCCTCATATGCATGTGAAAGCTGGACAATGAAAAGAGAAGACTGAAGAATTGACCCATTTTAATTGTGCTGTTGGCAAAGAATATTTAATATATAGTGGACTGCCAGAAGAACAAGAAATCTGTCTTGGCAGAAATACAGCCAGAGTGCTCCTTAGAAGCAAAGATGGTGAGACTTCGTCTTGTTTACTTTGGACATGTTATGAGGAGGGAGCAAATCGCTGGAGAAGGAGATCATGCTTGTTAAAGTAAAGGGTCAGCAAAAAAGAGGGAGACCTTCAATGAGATGGATTGACACAGTGGTTGCAACAATGGGCTCAAACATAGCAACAATTGTTAAGATGGTACAGGACTGGGCAACGTGTTATTATGTTATATATAGGGTCACTATAAGTTGGAGCTGGTTCAACAACACCTAACAACATTTAGGGCTTGGTGAAAAATTCATTACATTAAAAATATTACATAGCCATGATAAGAAAAATAAAATACAAAGAATTGGTAAAGACCTTATATATTGAATTTATATGAAATTTCCAAATAAATTATTTTTAAAATTTTAAATGACAAATGTCATCTTTCTCATTTATATAGAGTTTGTATATAACTTTTTATAGAAAATTTTGTGCTTGAAACAATCCATGTAATTCTGATCGAAATCTGATGGTCACCATCAACGAGAATTTTTTCTTGCACAATTTGAAAATGTCTTTAACTATTCAAATTTGATAACATTCAAAATTGCACTTAAAGAATTCAGCTGCTTTTTCTTTTAATGGTGAATGTAGTTATGTGATAATGCATATTAATTATTTTCAAATTAAGTATTTCAAAATACCAATAAAGCTCTAATTTGCAGAACATGCATAGGTTGTTAGAGTAGTCTACAGGTAGCTTGGAGAGCATTACAAAGACACATTTTACTTTCTGACATTAAATTATATCACTACTGATGGCACCGTTGTCTTCATAATCATGGTTTATGAAGTCCTTTACAATCCAATTTTGCTTTCATCTCTTGCTTCACATATAACCACCTACCCTGTCCCCAAGCTAATATGGTTTGAGTTAGCGTCCTATGACTTCTTTTAACTTCCAGGAATTTGCATGTGCTGTTCTCTTTATTTACCCCGTGTTCACCTGCCTAACTCTTGCCTCTGGAGAAAGAGACTGTGTCATATTTGGCACTGTTTCCTTAGTGCTGTCATGAAGGCACAGAGCAGAAAAATTACTATTTGTTGAATGACAGAATTAAAGATGCTACTTTTTTGATGGAAAGAGTTAGGCAAATGCAAGAGCTGGCATTTCAACTGGGCTTTGAAGAATGTAGAACATTAGAGCATATGAGTACATGAGTGCAGAAGGCATTTTGAGTGGACTAAATAGATGACCAAAGGGATGGGGAGTAGACTGTAATTAAAGGGAAGTTCTCCAATTTGGCTAAAGTGTCAGGGAAGAGTACAAGATAGTATTTGATTGGAAGGCTAGAGTCAGACTTTAGCAAACCTTATATGAGGTCACAGGTCTGAAATGTATTCTCCAGATAAAATTAATTCAGTGAAGAATTCTGAAAATAAAAGTAACATTGTTGGAGTTCTACCTCTGAAATATTAGTCCAACATCAATCTATGCAATAAATAATGAATCAAGTTCCTGAAAAAAATGAATGAATGGCCATACCATCTCCTCTCCATACCATTTTATAAAAGGACTTCCCACACATATATCTGACATGTCCATTAATTGTTCAAGGTAAAGGAGAGAAAGGGCAAAGTACATCAAATAGAAGAAAATAGGAATTTGCTGTAATAACATGTCACCCTCCCGCAGTTCACTTTAGGGCAATCAACCATCCCAACTCAGATTCTTCACCGTGTGATCCTGGTGACCCTACTAAAGATATTTATCTGTCATTTGCTTTTATCCCCTGTCCCAAAGTTCTGTATCAGTTAATTAACTCAAAATTATGCCTTTTGTATAATGAATGTCCATGGCTTATCTACAGCTTAAGGTGTATTAACCCACTGTTTTTCATTTATGTTGTAAATATCTCCTCCCATTGTGTCATTGAGTTGCCTTTACCAGAGGTTTTTAATCTTTGTTTAACCATTGATTCTCAAAGTTCAGCTTGTATCAGAATCACTCAGAGAGCTTATTAACCCAGAGTGCTGGGCCAGACACCCAGAGTTTCTGATTCAGTAGGTATAGTGTGGGGCTCGAAAACGTGCGTTTTTAATAAGTTCCCAAGAGATGCTGATGCTATTGGTCTGAAGCCCAAATGAGAATCATTTTAACTTTTTATCTTTTATGTTGTGGCTTCTGAGTTTCTTAGTTTAAAATGTCTATGCCACTTTAATGTGATTTGTATGCTTTATTTGTTATTTTTTTCACATTTAGAGCTCAAGTCCATTTAGATCTTATAACAATGGGGTGAAAAGGGAATTTAGAAATTCTCCAGAAACCTAGGCAGGACCTCCACTTACAACTGCACAGTTGGTGTACTCTGCAATCTAGGGAGCACCATCCATAGCATTTAACCTGCTGTCATTGAGTTGACTCCAACTCATAGCTACCCCGTGTGTGTCTGTGCTCTATAGGGTTTTCAATGGCTGAATTTTCAGAAGTAGATTGCCAGGCTTTTTTCCAGGTGCCTCTGGGTGCACTCAAACCTCCAACCTTTTGGTTAGCAGCTGAGTTTGTTAACCATCTGCACCACCCAGGGATTTCATCCATAATGCAATCTTTGAGAATTATCAATTTTACCAATTCATTATATAAACCATTCTTTCCATACCATAATACTGCATATGATATCTTCCTTGTAGAACTAGATCTATTTTTAAACTATTTTTCTTTACTTCTTTATTCTGTATCACAAATCCTTTCTTCACTAGTCTTAATTTTCAAAAAGCCCTTACATTTCTTATACATTTATAAGCAAAAAAAGAATTCATCTGCTTTTTAGAAGAAATATATTAAACCGGACTCATGGATTGTCCATGTAAAATGTCTTCCTAAATGGATTTGATTTGCTAAGAATTGCAGTTCCTAATCAGACCACAATTACTATATCCTGCAATTTTTTACTAACCACCATAAACTTTCACCTAAAGCACAATAAAAAAGAAAGAAAAAAATCATTCTTTTGAACCAGGGCTTTGAACCAGTTTATTCTAGTTTGAAGCTCTGGCTGAGAATTTGCATTTCTGGCAAGTTCCCAGGTGATGCTAATAGTGCTAGTTAGGGACCAAATCTGAGAACCACCAGTAGAGCAGTGATTATCAAATTTATTATACATAAGAATCACCTGTGGATCTTGTTAAACAGTATATTGTGATTCAGTATACCTGGGTGGAATTATTAGCATCTCATGGAAACTTGTTGGAAATGCAGATTCTCAGTAGTGGTTTGAATTGGAATGAACCCGTTCAAAGCCCTGTTCTGAACCTCTTAACTGAAGTTTAAGTTATGTTTCTATTAAACAAAAATATGCATTTCTGCAGACAATGACACATTATTACTTGATAGGTGGGTGAAAAAAATTAAAAACTTTTAATTAAAAATGAACACAAAAAGCTTAAGGTAGTTATGTAATAAAATATAACTTATTGCCATAGCGACCCTATAGGACAGAGTAAAACTGCCCCATATGGTTTCCAAGGAGTACCTGGTGGATTTGAACTGCCAACCTTTTTGGTTAGCAGCCGTAGCTCTTAACCACTACACCACCAGGGTTTCCATGATAAAGTATAACAGCATGTGAACGGTAGATTTTAAATGATCCTATATGGATATTCATTGTAAAATTGTTTTAACTTTGTTGTATATTTGAAAATATTCATGAACGGTAGATTTTAAATGATCCTATATGGATATTCATTGTAAAATTATTTTAACTTTGTTATATATTTGAAAATATGCATAAGAAAATGTTGGAAAAAAATAAGGGTAAAAAAAATCTTTTAAATACCTCATCTATATTTTTATCACAAATACCTTTTTAGATGTTGTTTCCCCAAGCATGAGCATAATGTGTATCTTCATAATTCCGAGCTTGTCATCCTTGTGCAGGGGCCATGCTAATCTCTGTATGGTTCCAATTTTAGTGTATAGGCTGCCATATTTCTCATTACCATATATTACCTTTTAGTTCACTCTTTTATTTTTTAGTAATATTTTATTGTGTTTTAGGTGAAATTTTACACAGCAAATTAGGTTCCCATTTAACAATTTTTATACTAATTGTTCTGTGACATTGGTTACATTTTTCACAATATGTCAGCATTCTCATTATTTCCATTATTTGTTCTGTTTCCATTAATCTAGCTCCCTGACCCTCCTCTCATCTTGTTTTAGGATTACTGTTGACAGTTTGGTCTCATACAGTTGATTATTTAAGGGAGCACAGTACTCATGAGTCATACTGTTTATTTTATAAACCATTCTATTGTTTGGATGAAAGGTAACCTCTGAAAGTGGCTTTAGTTCTGAGTTCAAAGGGTGTCTTAGGGTGACAGTCTCAGGACTTTTAGTTCACTCTTGCTAGCGCCTCAGTTCTAACAATTCCTTGACCCCATCAAGGCCTACAAAAATTGATCCTAATACTGTGAGTGTTTCTTACCACTCAGATGGCCTCACTTCCTTCCTTACACAGCTTAGACTCTATGGTCCTTCATAATCACTCTCTTGAATACATGGTTAACTCCTGCCTCATAGTCACCTGGGAACACCTCAGTCTTGGTTAAATCCAACCCTCTGTTTTTCCTGAGGCTGCATTTAGGCAGCTAAATATGACCGAAGGAAAGCTCACAACCAAGCTTAATGGTTGCAGTCTAAATGCATGAGCACCCACCTCAACACTGCCCACCAATTCTACTAGTCCATTCTTTTTCTTCTCTTTCCTCAAACACCTCCTCACTTATCCTTATTCTCATGATGACCTTGCTTTCTATATCTCTGAGAAAATAAGAACAATCTGAAGAAAATTTCCAAAGGCTGCCACCGTGCCTCCCCACTGACCTGCAACTGTCTGTTATATAGTACCTTCTCTCTTGTTAACTGTGGATGATCTGCCCCTGTTCTAAGGCCAATGTCCCCACTGGTGTGCTAATAATAGATGAAACTTACCAAGCACTTATTATATGGCTGGCTGGCACTATTCTAAGAGTTTCATGTTTATTAACTTATTTAATTCTCATCGCAGTCCTATGAGATAGGGACTACTATTATCAGCACTTCACAGATCGAAAACTTGTTTTCAGAAGCTGAGCTGAGCTGAGCTGTCAGGTGACTGAGTAGCTGATTAAGATGAGAGCCAAAATGAAAATAACAGTGAAGCCTTTAATCACTGACTGTGGCCCCAGATCTCCTCATTCTATATTTCTCCGTGAACAGTGTGCCCAAGCGAGGGTCAGGTGGACCAGGGCAGACATGGGGTTCATCTCACTTTCGAGGGAGCCCTGAACAAAAGGCTCCTGCAGTTTTATGAAACTTGGGGGCCAGGGGAAGCTGAGGAGGGAGGGCTAGGAGTGGAAAAGCACTGAGTACTGAGTCAGAGTGGAGAAAAATGTCTTCAAGTTTTCCCTCCTTCCTCCTGATAAAGAGGTTTCCAGAGTCGCCTGAGGAAGGCGTCTGCGTGAGGCCTGATAAGGAGCCCTCATTATGGAGGTGCTTGGGCTGGATATGCAGATATGTAAAGGAGCACAGCTGGTGAGTGGCAGGACTGAGTTCTTGGGTGAGACTGCAGTGCATGTGCACCCGGTCTGGTGTGTGTGTGTGAGGGGTGTGGGGCAGGGGCAGCTTTCTCCCTGAGGCCTATGGTCAGGCCTGAAAGATCACACACAGGTTTTTAGCCAGGAGCCGAACTCTTCACCTATGTCACACAGATAATCAACATACATAGAAAAAACTTTTCCTAGAGTCACACAGCTGATAAATGGCAGGACTATGATCTGCACCGAGCCAGTCTGTCTCGAGAATCCACGCCCTTAACCACCAGCTACACTGCCTATCAGGATGGAGTAAATTGTCTCTTACCTCCTCAAGAACTTTACTCTGGCAATCCCCCCTACCCCTTGCATCATACATAATTTTCCCCTTACATAAAGGTTCTCTTGATCTCACATTGTCCTCCAGCTAACCTATCTCTCTATCCCATCTTTTCTGAAAAAATTTTCAGAAAAGTCTATATTCACCATTACTGGTTATCTCCAAAGTCTCTCCTCCCAGTCTCTGTTGGAGCCTCTCCATTTAGAATTTTACCCACAACTACTCTACTGAAATAGCTTTCAAGGTCACCAATGACCTCCATCATGTAAATCCTAATGTGAAATCTTACTTTTAAAAAAAAAAAAATCAGAAATTTATTTTCACAGATCTGGCAGCTAAAAGTCCAAAATCAAGGTGTTGACAAGGTTGATTCCTTCTGGAGGGAAAGTCTGTGTCATGTCTCTCTCCTAGCTTCTGGTAGTTTCTCACAATCGTCGGTGTTCCTTGGTTTGTGGATGTGTCACTTCAGTCTCTGCCTATGTTGTCACATGGTATTCTTTCCTGTGTGTCTCTTCTCTTTTATTTTTTTCTTCTTCTTTTTTTAGTTGTACTTTAGATGAAGGTTTATAGAACAAATAGTTTCTCAGTAAACAGTACACAAATTGTTTTTTGACAATAGTTAACAACTCCACGACATGTCAACATTGTCCCTTCTTGACCTTGGGTTCCCTATTACCAGCTTTCCTATCCCCTCCTGCCTTCTAGTCCTTGTCCATGGGCTGTTGTGCCACATTAGTCTCATTTTGTTTTATGGGCCTGTCTAATCTTTGGCTGAAGGGTGAGCCTCAGGAGTGACTTCATTACTGAGCTAAAAGGGTGTCTGGGGGCCATGCTCTTGGGGTTTCTCCAGTCTCTGTCAGGCCAGTAAGTCTGGTCTTTTTTTGTGAGTCAGAATTTTGTTCTACATTTTCCTCCAGCTCTGTCTGGGACCCTCTGTTGTGATCCTTGTCAGAGCAGTCAGTGGTGGTAGCTGAGCACCATCAAGTTGTACTGGACTCAGTCTGGTGGAGGCCATGGTAGTTGTGGTCCATTAGTCCTTTGGACTAATCTTTTCCTTGTATCTTGTTTTCTTCATTCTCCCTTGCTCCGGAAGGGGTGAGACCAGTGGAGTGTCTTAGATGGCTGCTCACAGGCTTTTAAGACCCCAGACGCTACCCACCAAGGTAGAATGTAGAACATTTTCTTTATAAACTGTGCTATGCCAATTGAGCTAGATGTTCCCTGAGACCATGGTCCCTACAGCCCTCTGCCCAGCAATTCAGTCCCTCAGGGACTTTGGAAGTGTCTATGGAGTTTCCATGACTTTTCTTGTACAAGTTGTGCTGGCTTCCCCAGTATTGTGTACTGTCTTACCCTTCACCAAAGCTACCACTTATCTATTGTCTATTTAGTATTCCCACCCCGTCCCTTGTAACCAACAAAGATTGTTTCTTTTTGTGTATAAACCTTTTCATGAGTTTTGACAGTAGTGATCTCATACAATATTTGTCCTTTTGTGATTGACTTATTTCACTCAGCATAATGTCCTCCAGTTTCATCCATGTTATGAGATGCTTCACAGATTCACCATTGTGTAATACTCCATTGTATGTATGTACCATAGTTTGTTTATCCATTCATCTGTTGATGGGCATCTGGGTTGTTTCCATCTTTTTGCTACTGTGAACAATGCTGCAATGAAGATGGGTATGCATATGTCTATTCATATGACAGCTCTTATTTCTCTAGGATATGTTACTAGAAGTGGGATTGCTGGATTGTATGGTATTTCTATTTCTAGCTTTCTAAGGAAGTGCCATATTGTTTTCCAAAATGGTTGTATTATTTTGCATTCCCACCAGCAGTGTATAAGAGTTCCAATCTCCCCTCAGCCTACCCAACATTTGTTATTTCCAGTTTTTTGATTCGTGCCAGTAATGCCAGGGTGAGATGGTATCTCATTGTTGTTTTGATTTGCATTTCTCTAATGGCTAGTGATTGTGAGCATTTCCTCATGTGTCTGTTGGCCACATGAATGTCTTCTTTGGTAAAGTGTCTGTTCAATTCCTTTGCCCTTTGGATTATTGTCTTTTTGTTGTAGAGGTGTTGGATTTTCTTGTAGATTTTAGAGATTAGACTTTTGTCTGATTTGTAATGACCAAAGATTTTTCCCCAGTCTGTAGGCTCTCTTTTTACTCTTTTGGTGATATCTTTGATGAGCATAAGTGTTTAATTTTTAGGAGATCCCAGTTATCTAGCTTATCTCCTGGAGATTGTGTGTTGTTGGTTATGGTTTGTATCCTGTTAATGCCATATATTAGGGCCTCTAGTGTTGATCCTATTTTTTCTTCTATGAACTTTATAGTTTTTCACTTTATATTTAGGTCTTTGATCCATTTTGAATTAGTTTTTGTATATGGTATGAGGTAGGGGTCCTGTTTCATTTTTTGCAGATGGACATCCAGTTTTGCCAGCACCATTTTTAAAAGAGACTGTCTGTTCCCCATTTGATAGATTTTGGGCCTTGTCGAAGCTCAGGTGACCGTAGGTGGATGGATTTACATCTGGGTTCTCAATTCTGTTCATCGGTCAGTGTATCTGTTGTTGTACCAGTACCAGGCTGTTTTGACTACCGCAGCTGTATGGTAGGTTCTAAGGTCAGGTAGTGCGAGTCTTCCTACTTTATTATTCTTCTTCAATAGTGCATTACTTATTGGGGGCTTCTTTCCCTTCCATTTAAAGTTAATGATTCATTTTTCTATCTCTTTAAAGAACGTTGTTGGTATTTGGATTGGGATTGCATTGTATTTGTAAATTGCTTTAGGTATAATTGTCTTTTTCACAATGTTGAGTCTACCTATCCATGAGCATGGTTTGTGTTTCCATTTATGTAGATCCCTTTGGGTTTCTTGCAGTGGTGCTTTGTAGTTTTCTTTGTATAGTTCTTTTACATCCCTGGTTAGATTTATTCCTAAGTATTTTATTTT
>NW_004443971.1:7568964-7589308 GCF_000243295.1 Trichechus manatus latirostris
CTTTCTATTAGTTCCAGTAGTTTTCTCATGGAATTTTTAGGGTTTTCTGTGTATAGTATCATATCATCTGCAAATAGGAACAGTTTAACTTCTTCGTTACCAATTTGGATGCCCTTTATTTCTTTTTCTTGCTTTATTGCTCTAGCTAGGACTTTCAGCACAATGTTAAATAGGAGTGGTGATAAAGGACATTCTTGTCTTGTTCCTGTTCTCAAGGGGAATGTTTTCAGCCTCTCTCCATTAAGAATGATGTTGGCTATTGGTTTTATATAGATGCCTTTTATTTTGTTGAGAAATTTCCCTTCTATATCTATTTTTATTGAGAGTTTTTATCAGGAATGGGTGTTGAATTTTGTTAAATGCCTTTTCTGCATTGATTGATATGATCATGTGATTCTTTTATTTATGTGGTGGATTACGTTGATTGATTTTTCTCTTGTTGAACCAACCTTGCATACCTTGTATGAATCCTACTTGGTTGTGGTGCATTATTTCTTTGATATGATGGTGAATTCTATTGGCTAGAATTTTGTTGAGAATTTTTGCATCTATATTCATGAGAGATATTGGTCTGGAATTTTTCTTTTTTTGTGGCATCTTTGCCTGGTTTTGGTATCAGGGTTCTGCTGGCTTCATAGAATGAATTCCTTTTTGATGTTCTGAAATAGTTTGAGTAATACTGGTATAAGCTCTTCTCTGAATGTTTGGCAGAATCCTCCAGTGAAGTTATCTGGGCTAGGGCTTTTTTTTTGTTGGGAATTTTTTATTAGCTTTTCAATTTCTTCTCTTGTTATGGGTCTGTTCAGATTTTCAACATCACTTTTTGTTAGTTTGGGTAGGTGGTGTGTTTCTATAAATTTATCCATTTCCTCTGGGTTTTCAAATTTGTTGGAGTATAGTTTTTCATTATACACTGTTATGATACTTTTTATTTCAGTTGGGTCTGTTGCAATGTCCCCCATTTCATTTCTTATTTGGGTTATTTGTATCCTCTCCTGTTTTTCTTTTGTCAGTCTGGCCAGTGGCTTGTCAATTTTGTCGATCCTTTCAAATAACCAACTTTTGTTTTTATAGATTCTTTCTATTATTTTTCTATTCTCTATTTCATTTATTTCTACTCTGATCTGTATTATTTCCTTTCTTCTGGTGGCTGTGGGCTTTTTTTGCTGTTCTCTTTCTATTTGTTTGAGTTGCGTAGTTAATGTTTTGATTTTGTCCCTTTCTTCTTTTTTAATGTGTGCATCTATTGCTATAAATTGTCTTCTGAAGACTGTCTTTGCTGTGTCAAAAGTTTTGGTTTGATGTGTTTTCATTCTCATTTGATTCTAGGAATTTTTTGATTCCATCTCTGATTTCTTCTATTACCCAGTGGTTTGTAAGCAGGGTGTTATTCAGTTTCCTTGTAATTGATTTTTTTCCCTTGCTCTTCCTGCTGTTAATTTCTACCTTGATGGCGTTGTGGTCAGAGAAGATACTTTATATTTTCTCAACATTTTGGATTTTGTTTAGGGTTGCTCTATAGCCTTATATGTGGTCTATTCTGGAGAACTTTCCATGTGCATTGAAAAGAATGTGTACTTTGCAGCTGTTGGGTGGAGAGTTCTATGTATGTCTATGAGGTCAAGTTGGCTGATTGTGCCTTTTAGGTCTTCCGTATCTTTGTTGAGTTTCTTTCTAGATGTTCTGTTCTTTACTGAGAGTGGTGCGTTGAAGTCTCCTACTGTTACTGTGGATTTGTCAATTTCTGTTTTCAGTGCTGTTAGAGTTTGTTTATGTATTTTGGAGCCCTGTCATTGGATGCATACATGTTTATTATGATTTTGTCTTCATGATGGATCATCCCCTTAATCATTATATTGTGTCCTTCTTTATCTTTTGTGGTGGATTTTTTTTTAAAGTCTGTTTTATCGAAATTAGTATTGCCGCTCCTGCTCTTTTTTGGTAGCTGTTTGCTTGATATATTTCTTTCCATCCTTTGATTTTTAATAAATTTACATCTTTGTTTCTAAGGTGTGTCTCTTGTAGAAAGCATATTGATGGATTCTGTTTTTTTAATCCAGTCTGTCATTCTCTGTCGCTTTATGGGTACATTTAGGCCATTTACTTTCAGTGTAATTATTGATAAGTGTGAGTTTTTTGCCATCATTTTGTAGTGCTTTTTTTTTGTGGTGCTGACGTTTTCTTTCTTCCTCTTACTCCCCTGTGCTGAATTCCTTTTGTTTGTGTAATATTTTTTCATTTCTTTTGTTTTTATGGATTTTGTTTTTACTGAGACTTTGTTTTTATTCTTTATTTTGATGAGTAGGTTTGTTAACTTTCTTTGTGGTTACCTTGAAATTTACCCTTATCTTCCAAGGTTTAAAAAATTCTATTATTACTTGGTATCGCTTGCCTTCCTCTCCATTTAGAAGATTCTATACCTACACCGTTTATTCCCTCTTATTGTTCTGATGTTGCTGTCATTTACAGATTAACCTCTCTGGTTCCCTGTTGTAGTTCTTTTGGTTTTTGATAGTCCTTGAGAGGTCATTTCCTAGGTTGGTATCTGGCTGATATGATCCTGCATCCTAGATTCAGCCTGTGGTCTGATGTTGTTTGTTCTCAGATTGAAGTCCTCCCTTTAATAATTCTTGTAAGTTTGGTATAGTTTTTACATATTCCCTTAATTTCTGTTTATCTGGAAATGTCCTAATTTCACCATCATATTTGAATGAGAATTTTGCAGGATATATTATTCTTGGCTGGCAATTTTTTTCTTTCAAGGTTTTATATATGTCATCCCATTGCCTTCTTGCCTGCATGGTTTCTGCTGAATAATCTGAGCTTAGTCTTATTGTTTCTCCTCTGTATGTGACTTCTTGTTTTTCATGAGCTGCTCTCAGGATTCTTTGTTTGTCTTTGGTTTTGGTGAGGGGGATTATGATATGTCTTTGTGATGTTCTTTTGGGGTCTCTCCTATATTGGGTTCGTTGTGCTTCTTGGATGGCCAGCTTTTCATCTTCCATGATATTGGGGAAGTTTTCTGTCAGCAGTTCTTCAATGATCCTCTCTGTGTTTTCTGATTTCTCCCCCTGTTCTGCAACTCTGATCACTCAAAAATTTTTCATTGTATCCCACATAATTCTCAGGGTTTCTTCATTTTTTTTTTTTGTTCTTTTCTCTGATTTTTCCTCAAACCCAGTCATGTCCAAGTGTTTTTCTTCGATTCCGCTGATCCTGTCTTCCATCGTTTCAAACCTGCTCCTCAGGTCTTCTATGACACTGTCCATTTCTGAAATCTTGTTTATCTTTTGGATGTCTAATTGTTGTTTTTGTATGATTTCTAGTTGTGAATTTATTTCAGCATTTCTTCCTGTATTATTTTCCTGAATTCTTCCTTTTTTTTTTTTCTGTATTTTCCATGAATTTGTCTATTTTTTCCTTATTTTTGTCTGGTTTTTGCTTCAACTCTTGAATAGCTCTAAATGTTAGAGATTTGACTTCCCTGTCAGGTAGTTCTAGTGCCTTTTCTCCTATGGAAAGTCATCTGGTGTTTTATTTTGGATGCCTACTGGAACCATCCTGTCCTGTTTTTTCATATGTTTTGATATTATCTGCTGTCTTTGGGACATTCAGTAGTTATTTTCTTTGTTTATTGATTGTAGATTTGTTTGTTTCATCCTACTTCTTTGTTTTATTTGGTTATGTCTGAATAGGCAGGCTGTGCATTCTTTGTTGTTTGCTTGTCTGTGGGTATGATACTTTTAGCCCACTTCTCCAATGGGCAGGGTCAGTCACTCAGGTATGGTACAGCAGGTATAGGTCCAGCTAAAGGGGAATTGCTGGGATGGGTTGTTTGTGGCACATACTAGGGCCGAGACGGGCTGGGAATCAGTGCAGGGCAGGTTCCAGTAAGCTGTGCCTGGTCTGTTCGGGGGTGGGATATTCAGCACATGGTGCAGGTAGGCAGGAAGGAGAGGGGAGATTGTAGTGTGTGGTGCTAAGATGGGTATGGGAAAGAGGAGATAGAGGAGAGAGGAACAGGAGCCAAAAACATACAAACAAACAAACAAAAAAGAGTGTTAAGAGAGCTTGCTGTTGGAGTGGAGAGGTGAGAGACTGAGAAATGGAGAAAAACAAAAAGAAAAAAAGGAATAAATAAAAATTAGAAAAAGAAAAGAAAAGCCCCCAGGGATCCCACCGATATGGCTGCAAGGAATGGGGAAGTTGCTCCCAGGGCATGAAGTACAGCCTGGCTAGAAGGAGTAAAGGTGTCACACAGTGCCAGGTATTCAGGAGACAGGAAGAGAAGGTAAGTATAGAGAGATGAGAAACTGAGAAATGAAGAAAGACAAAAAGGGAAAAAGAGAGAGAAAAGGAAACAAACAAATAAACACAAAAAACAAACAAAAAAAAGACAAGAAAAAAGAAATGCCCCCAGTGATCCCACTGCGCGGCTGCACAGACTGAGGGAGTAGCTCCCAAGCCACGCAGTACTGACCGGCTAGAAGGGGATCCCAAGCCAAGAAAAGAAAAAGAAAACAAAGAAACAAGTCAAAACAAACAAGCAAACAAAATCCCTGGAGATCCCACCAGTTTGGCATCATGGGCCAGGAAGCAGTTCCACAGTCGAGTGGCATTTCACAGCCTTTCCAGAAGAAGTGAAGATGGCACACGGAGCCAGGTATTTGAGAGAAAGGAGGGGGAAGTGGTGAGAGGTATGGAAGAAACCAAAAGAAGCAGGAAAAAGCAACACTAGCAACCAACAAATGGCACTCAGGGAGCTGGCCAGTGCAGGCGAGTGGAATCCAAGCGGCACAGAGGTGAAGCCAGTGCTTCCCAGCCAAGAGACTGTGGCTTCAGGAAACAGAGGAGGCTGAGTGGGGGTGAAGAATTGTGGGGGGTGGGAAAGCATATATTGCTGGTTATCAGTTGTTCTGTCTCCTGCTGGGAGCTCCATGAAGGTGCTTTCCTGTACTCCCTGTTCTCCAGTCTCTGACAGGAAATCCAAGATGGCGGATCCATGCTGTGTTAGCTGATAGGGGACCTCTGCATGTATCTCTCCTCGCTTTCTGTTCTCTGTCAGTTTCTTATTCTATTCGGTGCTTGGCTGAGTTCTTTATATCCTCATTTGAAGCTAGGGTTTCAGGATTGACGTTTGTCTCTGTTTGACTTTGTTTTTCAGATCTTTGCTGTGGAGGGATGCTGTGGTGCTTCTGTCTATAGCACCATGTTGCCCGGAAGTCTCATGACATTTTTGAAATCTTACTTTCTTCACCTGGGTTCCTTGATACATGTTCTCCTACTCATGATTCCCAAACATATATCTCAAGCCAAGACATCTCCCTTGTACTCCTGAACTCCAGATTTGTATTTATGACTGCCTGTACAACATCTGGAGCCCTGGTTGTGTAGTGGTTAAGAGCATGGCTGCTCACCAAAAGGTCGGCAGTTCGAGTCCACCAGCCACTCCTTGGAAACCCTATTGGGCAGTTCTACACTGTCCTATAGGGTCACTATGAGTCAGAATTGACTTGATGGAAATGGGTTGTTTTCTTTTTTAGTACAACATCTAGGGGAGCAGTGGTAGCTTAGTGGTAGAATACTCGCCTTCCATGCAGAAGACCCAGGTTTGATTCTCAGCCAATGCACCTTATGTGCAGCCACCATCCATCTGTTAGTGGAGGCTTGTGTGTTGCTCTGATGCTGAACAGGTTTCAGTGGAGCTTCCAGACTAAGACAGACTAGGAAGAAAATCCTGGGTGATCTACTTCTGAAAATCAGGTAACAAGAACCCTATCGATCACAACAGTCTGATCTGCAACCAATAATGAGATGACACAGGACTGAGCATGTTCCATTCAACTGGCCATGGGGTCCCCATGAGTTGGGGTGAACTTGATGGCAGCTAACAACAACACAGCACTCTGATGTCTAAAAGGCATGTCAAACTGATCATGTCTAAAAACAAATTCCTGACACTTCTGCTACAAAAAAAAATGTCTTCCCCATATCAGTAAATGGTAATCTCACCCTTTCTGTTGCTTAGGCCAAAAACCTTGGTGTCATCCTTCTTCCTTTCTTTTCAACTTCACATCCAATACTTTAATAAGTCCTACTAGCCCCAACTTCAAAATATAACTATACTACCACACCTTCCCACCACTCACCTCTGAGTTCTCACCACCCCACCTCAGAAACTGTCAGGGCCCATGGCGTGGAGGCTTGGAGGCTGTTACCAGCACTGTCTTCTGTATTGTTCGCAGGAATCTTCTCTTTTCCTGGCTCTGCTTCTACCTCCCTCCCCACAGCATAGCCCTTGACGAGTGTCTAGGATTTCAGAGAAGAAAAGCCAGGAAACAGGTTATCTTTAAGCACTTCTGCTCTATCCTGCCATAATGTTCTGTGGCAAGGGAGACCAAAGTCTGGTTATACGCTTGGAATCAGGAGAGGGAAGACTATAGGGGAAAATTAACATTTCAACAAATTATCCTACCAGTCTGAGGGTCAGCGCCATCAGCACATGCAATACACCAAGACACTCACATGTTGCTTGTCACTTTTCTCCTTCCTTTACCTATCTCACAGGATGCTGTAAGAGATAACTCATGTAAAATACTTAACAGATTATATAGTACTTAGTAAGCACTCGAGAAAACATGGATGAACCTTAAAACATTATGCTGAGTGAAATAAGTCAATCACAAAGGAACACAAATTGTATGATCCCACTTATAGGAAATATCTAGAATAGGCAAGTGTATAGAGACCAAAGTTTATTAGTGATTACCAGGGCTGGGAAGGAGGGAGGAGAAAAGGGGTACTTACTGCTTAGGGGACACTGAGCTTCTGTTACAGTGATGGGAAAATCTGGAAAAGGATAATGGTGATGGTTGCACATGATAGACATAATTACTGTTACTGAATTATACATGTGAAGAATGTTGAAATGGCAGATGATTTGTTACATATATATTTACCACAATAAAAATTATAGATATTGTTAGGGTAAATGAAGATTTTATATGGACTTTGCATCTAAGGCGCTCGTATATAAAAATTATTCTTTCTTCTACCAAGCTAGTTCTCATTTTTTGATCCAGAGGACTTATATACTACCATAGAGTTTGCATTTCCTGGTGTTTTTCTAGTTATCTTCTTGTTGTTGCTGTCTAACTTAATTCTTCTGCAGCAAGAAAGACCAAAATCTGGCTACCTGCTTGGAATTGAGAGAGAGAAAACTATAGGAAAAAAAAAAAAATAACATTTCAGTAAATTATTCTACCCAAGGTAAAGAACAGTTGCTTTTTTAAAAGAGCATGTGGGAAATTGATGTGGAAGTGGCAATGGGAGTAAGGAAAACACCACCACTATTTCCTAACATTGAGGTCTGTTGCTTTGTGTGCCATTGAGTTGATTCAGACTCATAGTGACTCTATAGGATAGAGTAGAACTTCTCCATAAAGTTTTCTAGGCAGTAATCTTTTTTTTTTTTTTTTTTTGAATTGATTGTGCTTTAGGTGAAACTTTACAGTGCAAATTAGTTTCTCATTTAAAAATTTATACACAAGTTGTTTTGTAACATTGGTTGCCATACCCACAAAGTGTGAGCACTCTCCCCCTTTCCTCCTTGGCTTCCCTGTGTCCATTTGTCCAGTTTTCCTGTCCCTTCCTGCTTTCTCATCTTTACTTTTGGGCAAGTTTTGCCCATTTGATCTTGGATGCTTTATTGAACTAAGAAGCACGTTCCTCACATGTGTTACTGTTTGTTTTATAGGTCTGTCTAATCTTTGGCTGAAAAGCAGACTTTGGGAGTGGCTTCAGTTCTGAATTATAAGGGTGTTCAGGGACCATAGTATCAGGGATTCCTCCAGTCTCTGTCAGACCAGTAAGTCTGGTCTTGTTTTGTGAATTTGAATTTTGTTCTACATTTTTCTCCCAATCTGTCCGGGACCATCTATTGTGATCCCTGCCTAAGAAGTTGGTGGTGGTAGCTAGGCACCATCTAGTTCTTTTGGGCTCAAGCTGGTGGAAGCTGTGGTTCATGTGGTCCGTTAGTCCTTTGGATTGATATTTTCCTAGTGTCTTTTGTTTTTTTAATTCTCCTTTGCTCTGGACAGGATGGGACCAAAAGATGTATCTTAGATGGCCACTTGCAAGCTTTTAAGACCCCAGACATTACTTACTGAAGCTTCTTTATGAACTATGTTATGCCAGTTGACCTAGATGTCCCCTGAGACTATGGTCTCCAGCCCTCAGCCCCAGCAACTCAGTCCCTCAAGGTGTTTGGATGTGTCTAGGAAGCTTCTATGGCTTTGCCTTGGCCAAGTTGTGCTGACTTCCACTGTATTGTGTGTTGTCTTTTCCCTTCACCAAAGTTAACACTTTTCTACTACTTAGTGATTTCTCCTCTTCACCTCTACCCTCCCTCGTAACCATCGGAGATTGTTTTTTTCTGCGTGTAAACATTTTCCTGGGTTTTTATAATAGTGGTCTCATACAATTTTGTACTTTTGTGATTGACTTATTTCACTCAGCATAATGTCCTCCAGATTCAGCCATGTCATAAGATGTTTCCTGGATTCATCATTGTTCTTTCTCGTTGCATAGTATTCCATTATGTGTATGTACCATAATTTGTTTATCCATTTACCTGTTGATGGACACTTAGGTTGTTTCCATCTTTCTGCTATTGTGAATAATGCCACAATGAACATGGGTGTCATATGTCTATTAATGTGACGGCTCTTATTTCTCTAGGATATATTCCTAGGAGTGGGATTGCTGGACCGTATGGTATTTCTATTTCTAGCTTTTTAAGGAGGCACCATATCATTTTCTGTAGTGGTTGTACCATTTTACATTCACACCAGCAGTGCATAAGAGTTCCAATCTCCCCACAACCTCTCCAGCATTATGCTGTAATCTTTATGGGTGCAGCTTACTAGGTCTTTACTCCTACGGAGCGACTGGATGGCTCAAACCACCAACCTTTCTGTTACTGGCCGACCGCTAAACCACTGCACCACTGGGGCTCCTTCATTGAGATATATGAAGTCTGAAAGGGACACAGTGACTTCAGGGGAGAGGCGGTGTAGTTTAGGCAAAGGAACACTCAAGGCAGCTGAGTGGAGAGTAAGGCATGTGCACACTGGGCATGAACCAAAGGAAACAGGGCAAGGGTACAATAAGACAAAAATTATTAATGTTCAAGTGTTTCCAGAATTTGATGATAAGTCTGTGGTTAAATATTGTAAAACTCAAGTTTCTTTAGCAAGCAACTATCATTTCCTATAATAAATAAGCATTAGTCTTAAGAGTAAAGAAAATACAACCTTTGCAATCAAAGTAAAATCTCATAGGTGAGCTGACCTTGAAAAAGAAATTAACATCATGACAAGATAAAGTAACTATGAATCTTACAAGAAAGTCTCATTCCTCTCAACATGCCTACTGTTTATTATTTTTTTTTAAGGGTAACTGACTTAAATATTTTTTCAACTTCTAGATAAGGTATAAAGTCTACCTCAATGTATTTTATTGTCAAAATTCAACACTTCCCAATATTTAAAATGTAGCGATTATAAACCTGTGGACATTGATTTTAATTTTTAATTTAATCAAGGTGGGATAAAATGTTTGGAGTTTATAATTTTTACTTTAACATTGATCACACCACCCTCTATCCCTCTCCCCAAGCCTTTAATACTTCAAGCAGGCTGCACTACTTGCAGGCTCCAGTCCTGCCAAGATAACCTACTTGTCCTTCCTCAATGGGCATCCTGTCTAGAATGCCTCCCTCCCTCCCACTCAACCACTCAGCAGACAATTTAAGCACCCATGGCATTCTGTACGTGTTTAACACTTAGAACTCTATGTTCTTTTTTTAAATCAGTGTATTGTCTTGGACATCCTATGGTAGACTATAGGTGATTTGAGGGCAGATCCTGTGTTGTAGCCATCTTGGTAACCCCAGTACCTAGCACGTGGTAACTTGCACACAGGTGGCTCTGATATACATTTCTGAACAACTGAATCCGGGTTATCCTTGCTACCCCAGGAAGCACCAGGTGTCAGAGTAGGCAGAGCAGGACCTCATATTTAACGAATGAATGAATAGGTGGAATATGTGGCCTATTCCAGAATTTTTAGAAGAGTTAAAAGAATTTTCTAACATTAGAGAATATTAGGACATAACTATTAATCCTGTTAGTTAGCAATGACTGTGGTTAGGCAGAAAAAAATGTCCTATTGTTAGAAATGCATATTGAAGTATTCACAGTGAAATGCCATGATGCATATGGGATTACTTTAAAATACTTCAAGAACAACAACAAAAAACAGATGAAGCAATATGCAAAATATTTATTATTATATGCAGGTCTGTGTATATTCCAGTCTAGTCTAACACTTAAAATGTAATTGGCAATATGACAAGACTATATTAAGAATCTGGAAATTAACGTGACAGACTTTAGGTAAATCAATAGTAAATAAGTAATGTCAATATTCTAATATGAGTGGATATGACATGTTTAGGAAAGTATAATATAGTGTAACTTAAAAGAAACTGAAAATGGTTCACAGTAAGTTAATCAAAAGGCAGCATTCTAAACTACTTATGAGGGTGCAGGGAGGAAATCTCTTACTTAGGAATAATTTATTCACATTTAAGAAAATAAATTTCAAATACTACGTGAGACAATGTGATCAATTATTTATTTCTATTTAGGGAAAATAAATTTTTCTTCACATATCTCCTTGAATATGTGAACATTTCTTGTGATACATGTAAAACCAATATGTTCACTGACATAAATAAATATAACTAAATTAATATTACAAAAGAACAAGATTTACAATTTGGCTATGAACATCTCACTTGACAAATATAAAATATTTTCTTATGTTAATATTATAATATCTCTGGGTATTTTTAAAGACACTAAGTCAAAGAAGACTTCTTTCATTGGGCTCTTCTTCCAAAAAAGATTGTCCTAAGGACAAAATTGCAGGTGATACATCTTACAACTAATAGGCTAAGTCTTTGTTCCTTACCTGTATTTATGTAATAAAGCAAGAATTATTCTTTCATTCTGTACCCCTCCCTTGCCACCAACTAACCCAAGAAACTCAACACTCTTGGGTTATTAGCATGTTTTTCCTTTAAAGCATTTTGCCAACCCATTTGGACTCATTTTAACAGGATAAGGAAAGATGAAAATGCTTTACAGTCAAGGATTATTTTATAATGAATGTGTTTCAGCTCTCTGTGGCAATTTTGCTTAGAAGAGACTGTTTCAGTTTTTCATTTGTTTGTTTTTGGTATCCAATTAAAGTTTTTTATTTATCTTCAATATCCAATTGATGTTTTTAATTTTTTATTTCCCTTTTAAGTAAAAATAACTTTACCCATCTAGTGAAAAAAAAAATCACTCATTTCCTTTTTTTCTTGCTCATATTCTAGGCGTAAACCCAGTTCTCTACTTCCCTAGATATTTAGGAAAGCGATCACTCTTACTCCCGCCAGTTCTATTGTCAAGAGGTTTAGGCATGTTCAGAATGTGATTCCAGGATGAACTCTTTTCTCCTTGCTTCGTTGACATCGCTGTGCATCTTAAAGACAATGACAACATGCACAACAAACAGCACTACTGCAAATATTGTGTCCACTCCTCCAGAAAGTTCTAAGGAAACTAGAAATTCTGTGCACTTGTGTGCACTTTCTTCTTAGCTCTTCTTTGGCTAAATCAGCTAGCCAATGGTTACTAGCATCATAATCAAAACTGTCAATGTTATACATATGTGTCCTGAAAGTTAAAAAAAAAAAAAAGAAGGTTAAAATAAAAATGATTTTCTTTACTGGTGATAAACTTAATTTTTGAGCTACTGTGTGAGAAAAGAATTGGTAAGTTAATTTGGGATGCAAAACAAATGCAAAATTAGTAAATTATAGAGTATGGACAATGTCTGCAGACCATGAGTGTAGTAGCCATTTAAACACCAATTGAGTTTTTAGTTTCTTGAGATTAATAGTGGCCAAGTTAGAATCAATTAAGATACTTTCAGATTAAAAGTCACCAAAACCCCCCTGAAAAAACTTATGCTACCTATGGGTTAGAGGAAAGGCTGGTCAAGAGGAAAAGATACTTAGAAAGTTTCACAATACATTTACATCAAGTTATTTTTGTGAAATAATTTTGTATAACAACATAAAACAGATGTCTTTTAAGAATATAAACTTGACATATAAACGATGCTTAAAACAAATTTTCAGATTTCCTAAACACTCAAAACTCTAAAAGCCACCAGGCAAAAGGAGAAACAAATACAATACGTAGGCCAATCATCTCATGATGCAGATAGTCACAATGAAGGCATTTCTACTGAAAAGCCCTAATGTAGCATCCTTTGCAAGATTCCCCAACCCAATACTTGCAGCATTGTTAGCATCTAATCATTACAAGAAACTGAGTGCAAAGCACAAGATGAGATGATGAGCATATCCCTGAGGAGTCACAAACTGGTGATGTGTCATGCTAATGAGAGATTCCATGTGTTAGTCAGAAAGGCAGATAAACAAGTCTGTCAATAACAGAGGCTTAAACTTCTATAGGGTCACTATGAGTTGGAATTGACTTAACGGCAACAGGTTTTCTTTTTTTTTTAAAAAAAAACTTCTATTATCCACTAATTGGAAACCCTGGTGGTGTAGTGGTTAAGAGCTACAGCTACTAACAAAAGGTTGGCAGTTTGAATCCACCAGGTGCTCCTTGGAAACCCTATGGGGCAGTTCTACTCTGTCCTATAGGGTCACTATGAGTCGGAATCAACTCCATGGCAATGGGTTTGGGTTTTTTTTTTTTTTTAATCCACTAATAGTTGTAGATAGAAGCCCTGGTGGTGAAGGGGTTAAGAGCTCAGTTGCTAACCAAAAGGTCAGCAGTTCGAATCCACCAGCCACTCCTTGGAAACCCTATGGGGCAGTTCTACTCTGTCCTGTATGGTCGCTATGAGTCAGAATTGACTCTTGGCAGTGGGTTTGGTTTAGATAAACCCTCAGCCAACTGTATTGACGGACATAACGCAAACTATAGACATGTGATTGTATGAAACCATATACCTTTTATAATTTACCAGGTCTTACTTCTGATGCACCACCAATTTGTGATAGATAAAATTGAGGCCTTGTTCTCGTATGTATTATAAGAGCTAAATAGTAGAGAAGGGGAAAAACTAATTGAAGAATATCATTTTAATTTCAGTGAAAACATGAAATCAAACATTTGCTTACAATGTCCATCCCTTTCATAAACTAAAATGTACCATATAAACCGAGTACATTTAAAAGAAGTAAATAAATCCTTCCACGGGCAAACACAAGGATCACCAAATGAAGCTACATCGTCACCATCGTACTCATTAACTATTTTCCCCTGCCCTGATAAAGATCAAATTTTTAAATGAAATCAATATGAAATCAGGAGAATCACCAAGCATCATAGAGTCGGCTCTCACCCTAGACAGCTTATACCTCAAAATAAGTCAAGTGGAGTGTTTTTTATGTGCACGTAAAAAAGGCAAATTCCTTCTTATGGGTTTGCATGCAATTTCCTCTGATTCACAGATTGAGGAATGAGGTTTGTTGCAAAATCCCAATACGATTCAAACAAATATTCCCTCCTTCAACTTCCCAGCACTTTTCATTCTGTTGAAAATATCATGACCAATTTTCTGACCACAGTATGGAAAGAAGCTGATGGAAGCCAAGAGAGAGCACTTGGGGAACTCAACACATCCTGCACCCTCCTTCCAAGTCCCAAGGTGCTGGTTTTAGAAGGTGAATTGGTAATACTCTGTTTCAAAAGGAGAGCTGGGATGAACGCAAGAAAGTACATAAGATTTGTGGTTTAATTAATTTTCAGAGTAATTTTGCTGAACCATCTCTGTCAACTTGACGCGCTTTATATGACTTAGAACTCATAGTTTTTTGCTGGGCTCTAAACCACATTCTTAAAAAAGTTTCTGAAAAGTCTCAAGAGCAAGTTATATTTTATTGCTTTTCATTTTATAGCACCTAACATATTTTGTCAAATTAAACAAATGCCTGTAAAAACTATTTAAAAAAACAAAAAACAAAATTGGATCTAATGGTCAAATATCTTTACTACAAGGTTGAACCATTTAGTGGTTTAAAGAGCATTACATACTTTAGCTTAAATAGGCTTAAATAATATTGTTAATTAAAGGAGAAAGAAGATTTATAGAGGGTGAAAAGTACATAGCTCACATCACCCAAAGAATTAAAACAGGCAATTTAGTAACATCATTAAATATAGTTGTTCTTAACTAATTAATGAAAAAAAAGAGACAAGCATTAGGGAAGTTTAGAAATAAGTCTATATGGACTCCACAATAAGCTTTTCTAACAAAAGAAAGCTACCAAACAGAAGAGGTTTCAATTTAAGTAATCCTCTTTTGTCTATAGGATATATCAGGGCCAACCATGACATTTGTACTTAATGTATGTGAATTCAATGCAGATCAGATATTTCAAATAATACTGATTTTTTTCTGTGTTGTTTTTTTAACATCTGAACGCTTACTATGTGCCAAACAATGTTGTCACCTCTTTACAGGTGCCACTTATTTGATACTTACTACAACTCCATGAGGTAGGAACTCTATCTCTCCCATTTCACAAATAAGAAAACTAAGC
This sequence comes from Trichechus manatus latirostris, assembly GCF_000243295.1. Taxonomy (NCBI): domain Eukaryota; kingdom Metazoa; phylum Chordata; class Mammalia; order Sirenia; family Trichechidae; genus Trichechus; species Trichechus manatus. The sequence continues at coordinate 7,583,663 of NW_004443971.1, forward strand.
CATAGAGAGTTAAGCTGCTCAGAGTCACATACCCAGGATGCCAACTGAGCAGTCAAGCTCCAGAGCTCGCCCGCTTAACCACTAGGCTCTTTTTGGCTAGATGTGGCATCCAGTAATAAATAAAACTCAGCAAAAGACCTAATCCCAGGCAATCTAACAATATATTAAAAACCCCACCCCAGTGCCATTGAGTTGATTCCAACTTATAGTGACCCTACAGGACAGAGTAGAACTGCTCCATAGGGTCTCCAAGGAGTGCCTGGTGGATATGAACTGCTGACCTTTTGGTTAGCAGCCATAGCTCTTAACCACTACACCATAATATATTAGAGTTTGATATTTCCCAGACTTCTTTGTTTCTGTACAGCACACAGATACTAAAATGAATTGTACTGTGTAGAAAAAAGGTGAACTGATTGCAACAAGTGAGACTTTGGCTTTCAAATTACTTTCCTTTGAAATGTGGTTAGTGTCTTTGACTGTACTGAGAAATTTTTAAAAATCACACACATACGCGCACTCATGCAGAGTCTGTTTATCCTGGGTAGTAATTACAGGCAAAAGAAATGAGGAGATAGCATGTCAAAATATGCAAAAATGCTAAGAGAGTTTACCTACTGATATATTATCATGTTTTACTGAAAGAAGCTAAGAATAAATTTTTAAAAAATCATCAGAATTTCTGCTCACCCTGATTTTCCATAGTCCCAGATAATTTTGACTAGAATTAGGGTACCAATTATTATACTACCAGCGATCAATCCTTGAGGGGGAAAAATTTGATAACACAGTTAATAGAAACACAAGCAATGACATATACAATATAGTTTCACAGTGACAAACATACTGCATATGAAGCAACTTAAAAAATAAGAGACATGAATTACTTTTTGTATATGGCTTCCTTATATCACAAGTTTGACAATAAGCATGGGATGTTATTTGTCCTTTTTTCTTTCAAAGAAAACTGAAATAAAATATTTATAAAGTATCACAATTCTCAAATAAAATTTGTTTGACAGGTTTCAGGAGGATTCTAAAGTGTTTCAATCTCACCACGCTCAATTTTAAATGTTCTGGTCACTCAACTATGACGACTGAATTATGTAAATTTACAGCTAAAGTATCTTGGAATTCGTCTAGTCCAACTGTCTCATTTTGTAGATCCGTGAATTGAGTCTTAGAAAGGTGATGGTTACATATAGGTTCATAACAAAGATAACAGATATGCAGGCATTTCCCTTTCAGAGAAACACGCCCATACCATCCTCTTTGGAGCAGGAGGGTATCATGTATTTACTTTGCCTATAGAATATGCTTTTTAGTGTTCAGTCTTTTGTAGAGGAAATTTCATTTAAGAAAACAAATATTTAACTGTAAAATTAAAAGCACAATTTTGTTCAAAGAAAAGGAAATAATTGGTCAAATAAGTTGGCCAACAACAAATAATTTTTATAGCTTGCACAATCTTTCTTCTCAAAACCATCCTTTTGCCTTTTCCCCTCACCACCCAGAGTCTCTCTTTTGCTCACCACACTTCCCCCACCCAGTGTCCCTGGACTCTACTCCTTTAATCTGTACTACAAAATAAATTATAGATGGCAGTAGAAAAACAACTGAAGCTAATTTGACTAATAAGTACATTGGGTACCAAATCAGCAAAATATAGATGTCATACAATTGCCCAGCCATATAGGTTAATGTTTATTAAAAAATTCTGGGTCTACTTAGGGTTCCAGAGTGAGTTAAAAAAATGAAGACCCTTGGCCTCAGAGGATATCTGCAGACTCAATCCATTAGCAAGCCTCGTTTTTAGTTCCCGTGCTGTCCTGTAGCATTCCAGATATGTTGATAAATTCAGTCTCATCACCCAGAGTAGAATTTTTATATGTCTCTTCATACTCTTACAGCAGCTATTTCTTTCATTGGTAAATTTTTGCGGTATTTTACCCAACCAATTTCTTAACTGATCCCTAGTGCTGTATCATTAGCTTAGAAAAACACTGTATCCATAAAATAAACCATGGCTCCTCATAAAGCTTGAGTTTCTCCTCTTCTCACCACTTCCCATTAATCTCATCATTTTCAAACATTTCAGAAACATCCCTTTTACAATTTAAAAGATAAACGAGGATAGAAATTCAAAAGTGACCCAGAGTATCTGGATGACAGAAGTAAAGGGCTGTTCCTAGAACACTGATCAGCACATATGTGTAATTCTTTAAGAAAGTTTGTGGAGACTGATGGTTTAACAGAAAACTGGAGAAAAATACAGAAATAGGAGAAACATAATACAATATAAATGTTTCCTCAGTGAATTAGTGAGATTATTATCTCCCAAATTAGAAACAGTACTTTCAGGTATAAAGGCAATTGTTCATGATCTCAAAGTTCACTTGGTATGTACAGAAAACCAACCCAAAAGTTAATTAGTGTCAATTTAAGATTTATGCAACTTGGGATGCATTAAATCATGAAGTTAAGAACAACATTATGATTATGATTCCTGTGTTCCTAATCAGTAATTAAAGAGCTCTAGGGTAAGAAAATTACATAATTTAACAAAATGTTTTTTCCCAAAAAAAACCCCAAATCTATTGCCATCCAGTTGATTGTGACTCATAGCAACCCTATAGGACAGAGGAGAACTGTCCCATGGGGTTTCCAAGGCTGTAAATCTTTACAGAAACAGACTGCCACATCTTTATCCCGTGGAGCAGCTGGTGGGTTTGAACTGCTGACTTTCTGGTTAGCAGATGAGTGCTTAAACACTGTGCCACGAGGGCTACTTTTTCCAAGAAAAGAGAGTATTTTAGTAATGTCCCCATTATATAGAACTACGTTCACATAGTGTTTAAAACATTGCATAGCAGTTTGTCACCTATTATCTTATTTGACCACCTCCAACAACTAGGACCAAACAAAAAACCAAACCCGTTGCCATCAAGTCAATTGTGTTTGGCAAACAGTAGGAAGTATTCAGTAAGTATTTATTAGATTGTACCGAATAATATCTTTTTGCAGAAGAGAAAACTGAGACCAAAAAAGGGTAAGTCAAGCAGTTTATCACTAGAGAAAAACTTATTTCTAACACCAGGTTAATGCCATGATTTTAATTGTCCATAGAATTCCCAATAAAAATAGCTGAACTTATTCAAACAAAATTTATATTAGATGGGTATTACACTACTACAGAAAGTATCATCTCCATTTCCAGAAGAACTCAAGTCAGAATTGTAACTACAAGAGCTAGTATCAATCAAATAATGTTTGTCTCCTTTTCTGAATAAATATGGCTTCACTCAGTAACTTAAAATAAAAAAGCCAGGATTCAAACCAAGTTCTGATTGATTCCAAAGCTCAGGCTCTTTCTGCTATGCCATATTATCTTTAAAAAATACCACATAGAGGCAAAATTAGGACATTTCCAGATAAACAGAAATTAAGGGAATATGTAAAAACCAAACCAAACTTACAAGAATTATTAAAGGGAGTCCTTTGGTTAGAGAGCAAACAACATCAGACAACAATCTGAATCTAGTACACAGGACACCATCAGCCAGATAAAAACCCAGGTAATGAACTTCTCAAGGATAAAACAAAACTAAAAGATTTATACCAGGGAACCAGAGATGTCAATCTGTAAATGACAACAACATCAGAACAATAAAAGAGGGAATAAACAGTGTAGGTACAGAACTTTCAAATAGAGAGGAAGTCAAGGCGATATCAAGTAATTAAAGACTGGTTTAAACTTAGGAAGAGATTGAAAAGGTAATTAAAAAACTCTCAAGAAAAAAACCCTGGCAGTTTCACTGGAAAATTCTACCAAACTTTCAGAGAAAAGTTAACACCACTACTACCAAAGGTATTTCAAAGCATAGAAAAGTTGAATACTCCCAAACTTATTCTATAAAGCAAGCATAATCCTGATACCAAAACCAGGTAAAGACACCACAAAAGAAGAAAATTACAGACCAATATCCCTCATGAACATTGACACAAAAATCCTCAACAAAATTCTAGTCAATAGAATTCAGCAACATATCAAAAAAATAATTCACCATGACGAAGTGGGATTCATACCAGGTATGCAGGGATGGTTCAACATTAGAAAAACAACCAATGTAATCAATCACATAAATAAAACAAAAGATAAGAACCACATGATCTTATCAATTGATGCAGAAAAGGCTTTTGACAAAGTCCAACACCCATTCATGATAAAAATTCTCAGCAAAATAGGAATAGAAGAGAAATTCCTCAACAATATTAAGGGTATTTATACAGAGCCAACAGCGAACATCATCCTAAATGGAGAGAGTCTGAAAGCATTCCCCTTGAGAATGGGAACCAGATAATGATGCCCTTTAACACCACTCTTATTCAACATTGTGCTGGAGGTCCTAGCCACAGCAATTAGGCTAGAAAAAGAAATAAAGGGCATCCAGATTGGTAAGGAAGCAGTCAAAGTATCTCTATTTGCAGATGATATGATCTTACACACAGAAAACCCCAAAGAATTCACAAGAAAAATACTGGAAATAATAGAAGATTTCAGCAAAGTATCCTGATACAAGATAAACACAAAAATCAGTTGGATTCCTCTACACCAACAAAGAGAACTTTGAAGAGAAAATCACTACATCAATACCATTTACAATAGTGCCCAAGAGGATAAAATACTTAGGAATAAATCTAACCAAGATGTAAAAGACCGATACAATGAAAATTACAAGACACTACTGCAAGAAACCAAAAGAGACCTGCATTAAGTGGAAAAACACACCTTGCTCATGGATAGGAAGACTCAACATTGTGAAAATGTCAATTCTACCCGAAGCAATCTACAGATACAATGCAATCCCGTTCCAACTTCCAATGGCATTTTTTAATGAGATGGAGAAATAAATCAACAACTTCATACGGAAAGGGAAGAGGCCCTGGATATGTAAAGCATTAGTCAAGAAGAAGAACAAAGTGAGAGGCCTCACACTACCTGATTTTAGAACCTATTATTCCTCCTCAGTAGTCAAAACAGTCTGGTACTAGTACAACAACAGATATGTAGACCAATGGAACAGAACTGAGAATCCAGACATAAATTCATCCACCTATGAGCAGCTGATATTTGACAAAGACCCAAAGTCCATTAATTGGGGAAAAGACAGTGTCTTTAACAAATGGTTCTGGCATAACTGGATATCCATCTGCGAAAAAATGAAACAAAACTCATACCTCACACCGTGCACAAAAACTAACTCAAAATGGATCAAAGACCTAAATATAAAATCTGAAACGATGAAGATCATGGAAGAAAAAATAGGGACAACACTAGGAGCCTTAATACATGGCATAAGCAGAATACAAACCATAAGTAACAATGCACAAGCACCAGAAGAGAAACTAGATAACTGGGGGCTCCTAAAAATCAAACACTTGTGCTCATCAAAAGACTTCACCAAAACAGTACAAAGAGAACCTACAGACTGGGAAAAAAATTTTGGCTACAACAAATCTGATTAGCGTTTAATCTCTGAAATCTACAAGATACTGCAAAACCTCAACAATAAAAAGAAAAATAACCCAATTAAAAAATGGGCAAAGGATATGAACAGGCACTTCACCAAAGAAGATATTCAGGCA
>NW_004443971.1:7590285-7600133 GCF_000243295.1 Trichechus manatus latirostris
CCCTGAGACTAGAAGAACTAGACGGTGCCTGGCTACCACCAATGACTGCCCTGACAGGGAACACAACAGAGAGTCCCTGATGGAGGAGGAGAAAAGTGGGGTGCAGAACTCAAATTCTAGTAAAAAGACCAGACTTGATGGTTTGACTGAGACTGTAGGGACCCTGGAAGACACGGCCCCTGGACTCTCTGTTAGCCCAAAACTAAAACCATTCCTGAGGCCAACTCTTCAGACAAAGATTAGACTGGACTATGGGATATAAAATGATACTAGTGAAGAGTGTGCTTCTTAGTCCAGGTAGATACATGAGACTAAATGGGCAGCTCCTGTCTGGAGTCAAGATAAGAAGGCAGAGAGGGTCAGGAACTGGTTGAATGGACATGGGAAATCCAGGGTGGAAAGGAGGAGTGAGCTGTCACAGTATAGGGAGAGCAACTAGGGTCACATAACAATGTGTGTATAAATTTTTTTATAAGAAACTAACTTGAATTGTAAACTTTCACTTAAAGCACAATTAAAAAAAAAAATTCTAAAAAAAGTCTGGCCCAGGTAGCTTCACTGGAGAATTCTACCAAACACTCAGAGAAGAGGTCACACCAGTACTACTCAAACTATTCCAGAATTTTAAAAAGAAGGGATATTTCCAAATTCATTCTATGAAGCCAGCATAACCTGATACCAAAACAAAGCAAAGACAAGACACCACAAAAAAAGAAAATTAAAGACCATTATATCTCATGGATATAGATGCAAATATTATCAACAAAATTCTAGCCAATAGAATTCAGCATCATATAAAAAAATAATAGACCACTGCCAAATGGGATTCATACCACATATGCAAGGATGGTTCAACATTAGAAAATCAACCAATGTAATCCACCACATAAATAAAAGAAAAGAATCACATGATCATATCAATCAATGCAGAAAAGGCATTTAACAAAATCCAACATCCATTCCTGATAAAAACTCTCAATAAAATAGGAATAGAAGGGAAATTCCTCAACGTAATAAAGAGCATTTGTACAAAACCAACAGCCAACATCACTCTCAATGGAGAGAGGCTGAAAACATTCCCCCTGAGAACAGGAACAAGACAAGGTTGCCCTTTATCACTCCTCCTATTTAATATTGTGCTGGAAGTCCTAGATAGAGCAAGAATGCAAGAAAAAGAAATAAAAGGCACCCAAACTGGTAATAAAGAAGTAAAACTATCTCTATTCGTGGATGATATGATACTATACACAGAGAATCTTAAAGACTCCACAAGAAAACTACTGGAACTAATAGAAAGATTCAGCAGAGCAGCAGGATACAAGCTAAACATTAAAAAATCAGTTAGATTCTTATACACCAATAAGGAGAACTATGAAAAGGAAATGAGGAAAGCAATACCATTTATAATAGCTCCCTAAAAAAAAAAATACTTAGGAATAAACCTAACCAGGGATGTAAAAGACCTATACAAAGAAAACTATAAAACACCACTGCCAGAAACCAAAAGAGACCTACCTAAGTGGAAAAACATACCATGCTCATGGATAGGAAGACTCAACATTGTGAAAATGTCAATACTCCCCGAAGTGATCTGCAGGTACAATGCAATCCTGATCCAAATTCCAACAGCATTCTTTAAAGACATGGACAACCAAATCACTACCTTTATACAGAAAGGGAAGAGGCCCCAGAGAAGTAAAGCACTACTGAAGAAGAAGAATAAAGTCAGAGGAATCACACTACCTGACCTCAGAACTGACTCTACAGCTACGATAGTCAAAACAGCCTGGTACTGGTACAAGTACAGACACACTGACCAATGGAACAGAAATAATCCGGATGTAAATCCATCCACCTACAGTCACCTGATCTTCGACAAAGGCCCAAAGTCCATTAAATGGGGAAAAGACAGTCTTTTTAACAAATGGTACTGGCAAAACTGGATGCCTATCTGTAAAAAAATGATGCAGGACCCATACCTCACACCATACAGAAAAACTAATTCAAAATGGATCAAAGACCTAAAAGTAAAACCAAAAACTATAAAGATCATAGAAGAAAAAATAGGGTCAATGCTAGAGGCCCTAACACATGGCATTAACTAACACATGGCATTAATAGGATACAAGCTGTAACTAACAATACACAAACACCAGAAGATAAGTTAGATAATTGGGAGTTTCTAAAATTAAACACTTATACTCATCAAAAGACTTCACCAAAAGAGTAAAAAGAGAACCTACAGACTGGGAAAAAATTTTTGGTATGACATATCCACCAAAGGTCTGTATCTCTAAAATCTGTAGGAAAATCCAACACCTCCACAACAAAAAGATAAATAATCCAATTTAAAAATAGGCAAAGGATATGAACAGACACTTCACCCAAAGAAGACATTCAGGCAGCTAACAGACACGTGAGGAAATGCTTGTGATCACTAGTGATTAGAGAAATGCGAATCAAAACTACAACGAGATACCATCTCACCCCAACAAAGCTAGCATTAATTCAAAAAACACAAAATAATAAATGTTAGAGAGGTTATGGAGAGACTGGAACACTTATACACTGTTGGTGGGAATGTAAAATGGTACAACCACTTTGGAAATCCATTTAGTGCTTCCTTAAAAAGCTAGAAATAGAAATACCATATGATCCAGCAATCCCACTCATAGGAATATAACCTAGAGAAAGAAGAGCCATCACACAAACAGAAATATACACACTCATGTTCACTGCAGCATTATTCACAACAGCAAGAAGATGGAAACAACCTGGGTGTCCATCAGCAGATGAATGGATAAACAAACTATGGTACAGACACACAACAGAATAGTATGCAACAATGATGGATCTTTGAAACATCTCAACATGGATGAATCTGTAGGGCATTATGATGAGTGAAATAAGTCAATCACAAAAGGACAAATACTGCATGAGACCACTATTATAAGAACCAATGAAAAGGTTTATACACAGTGTCATGGTTTGAATTATGTCCCCCCAAAAATGTGTGTATCAATTTGGCTGGGCCATGATTCCCAGAATTGTGTGGTTGGCCTCCATTTTGTGATTGTAATTTTATGTTAAAGAGGATTAGGGTGGGATTGTAACACCACCTTTACCCAGGTCACATCCCTGATCCAATGTAAAGGGAGTTTCCCTGGGGTGTGGCCTGCACCACCTTTCATCTCTCAAGAGATAAAAGGAAAGGGAAGCAAGCAGAGAGTTGGGGACCTCATAACATCAAGAAAGCAGTGCTGGGAGCAGAGCGTGTCATTTGGACTGGGGTCCCTGCACAGAGAAGCTCCTAGTCCGGGGGAACACTGAAGAGAAGAAGGCTGACAGAGAGAAAAAGCCTTCCCCTGGAGCTGACGCCCTGAATTTGGACTTTTAGCCTACTTGACTGTGAGGAAATAAATTTCTCTTCATTCAAACCATCCACTTGTGGTACTTCTGTTATAGCAGCACTAGATGACTAAGACACACAGAAAGAAACAATCTTTGATGGTTACAAGAGAGGGGAGGGGCAGGGAGGGAAAAACACTAACTAGACAATAGATAAGTGATAACTTTGGTGAAGCGTAAGACAGTACGCTATACTGGGGAAGTCAGCACAACTTCACCAAGGCAAAGTCATAGAGGCTTCATAGACATATCCAAACTCCCTAAGGGACCGACTTACTGGGCTGAGGCTTGGGGACCATGGTCTTGATGGACATCTAGCTTAACTGACATAACATAGTTTATAAAGAAAATGTTCTACATCCTACTTTGATGAATAGTGTCTGGAGTCTTAAAAGCTTGCTAGCAGCCATCTAAGATACTCCACTGGTCCCACCTCGTCTGGAGCAAGGGAGAATAAAGAAAACCAAAGAACAAGGGAACGATTAGACCAAAGGACTAATGGACCACAACTACCACAGCCTCCACCAGACTGAGTGCAGCACAACTAGATGGTGCCCAGCTACCACCACAGACTGCTCTGACAGGAATCACAATAGAGGGTCCCGGACAGAGCAGGAGAAAAATGTAGAACAAAATTCTAACTCATACACACACAAAAAGACCAGACTTACTGGTCTGACAGAGACTGGAGAAACCCCAAGTGTATGGCCCCCAGGCACCCTTTTAACTCAGTACTAAAGTCACTCCTGAGGTTCACCCTTCAGTCAAAGATTAGACAGGCCCATAAAACAAAACAAAATTAAATGGGCACACCAGCCCCGGGGCAATGACGAGAAGGCAGCAAGGGACAGGAAAGTTGGTAATGGGAACCCAAGGTTGAGAAGGGGATAGAATTGACATGTCGTGGGGTTGGCAACCAATGTCACAAAACAACATGTGTATTAATTGTTTAATGAAAAACTAATTTGCTTTGTAAACCTTCATCTAAATCATAATTTTAAAAACAAACATTAAGCATATATTCTCAATGAGAGTAATAACTACCTACCAAAGGGTTAAAAAAATCGTACTCTTTTTATGTAGAAAGTACAGATATACATACAGTAAACATATTTACAGTATATCTGTGGTATTAAAATTTCATGGGGGGATGTCTAGGAAAAAAAGTTAAAAAAGGGGCATTAATTAAAAAAAATAATTGAGAAAACACTGATACAGAGCCATCGGAAGAGAACCTTACAAATTCACAATACAAGCTTTATTTACAAGGCAAATAAGGAAATTCTGTGATGATTAGTCAGTCTCTTTTTTAGCAGAGTTAAATAGGAAAAAAATTCAAATACTCCTCAAGTTCTAATATCATCTGCATCATTCACTTACATTGCAATGTAATCAGTAAAATCAATATCCTTTACTTTAAAGTGAGAAGTGACCTAATTTACAGGATAATTTAAGAAATAAAGATAATTTTCAAGTTTATATTTTACAGGTATAAGATCACCAAAAAATGTTGCCATAAGTCTGATTTAATAAGAAGGGCTTACTCTTTATTTCTGAGCAGAAATTGGAATTATAACTGATACTACGGCAAGGTTTCTAGGAAACCACAGAGTATATCCTTGAAGAATTTCAGAGACAAACCTTCACTGAATGACACTGAGCAGGTGAGAAAAAGTGCATCTATTCAACTCATCATTTTTGTAAACATTAAACCCTGAAATCATGAGATTTTCATTCAGAATGTATTTATTTCTATTTTAAACACAGAATAAACAAAATGAATCTCAACTGTTGGAATCTTTTGAGATAAATATTTTAGTTTAGGAGAAGTTCATTCAAAATATAAAAAACAACAACAAAATTAATAATAATAATAAAAATACCTCCTTTCAGCCTTACTGTCCCCTTGGCTAATTGATGCATACATAGGATGAAGGCATTAGCTTTTAAGTACGTAATCTAAAAATACACATTTTTTAATTAAAAATATCCTACTCATTTGCTATTGAATTGTATACTTAACTGATATATTCCTTTTTATATGCCAACTTAGCTGTAACTGCTCCTTAATCAACATTTTTTCTTACCATCTTCTTTAGGAGTGTATTAACCTTGCTGTTAATGCATAATCATCAAATATAATTATGGGCAAAACCGAAAAAAGGAAAAAAAAGACTGGACAAATTGCTAGAAAAAAATACAACACAGTTATATCTTTTTGGCCTCATGTCTAGAGCAACAGAATATTTTTCTAAAGATAACTTTGCTTCAAATCACTGAAGAAAGAGAAAAACCAAACCAGTTGCCATTGAGTCGACTTCGACTCATGGCGACCCCATATGTGTCAGAGTAGAACTGTGCTCCTTAAGTTTTTCAGTGGCTGATTTTTGGGAAGTAGACTGCCAGTCCTTTCTTCTGAGGAGCCTCTGGGTGGCCTCAAACCCCTAACTTTTCAGTTAGCAGTCGAGCTCATTAACAGTTTATACCACTCAGGGACTCCTAAATCACTGAAAGGGAAGGGAAGAGAAAGAGGATGCAATCGAAGTAGCACTCTTTGTCTGGTTTGGGATCAGAGAGAAATCCAGAAATGACCAAGGAGTAGTTTATGACTGACCATAGAATACTTGAGGATAGAAACTGTGTTAATAACTCTTTCCTTCATGTAGTTTTTCTGTGCCTAGAATGATGCCTTCAGACAATGGGCGCGTAATAATATTTGACTGATTGGCCAAATGATTTGAAGTTGCCCAAAAATTACCTTGGAACAAGAACATGGTTGAGAATACTTAGGAACATACCGCGTACCTAGTGGCATCCATAAAACATGCTGAAATGCATTTACCCTTTTTCTCTTTGGTAACCATAAACACTGCATTTTAACAGTACTCCTAAGACAGTTAAAAGACAGTATTCTCTTCCAGGAATATGGATTGTACATCCCACAGTGATGACATTCTCTTTTAACTGTCTGAGAGCCAGACTTACCAGATGCAAGAATCATAGCACCTGAAGAAGAAAAAGAAGAAGAAAAAAAAAATCACAAAAATAAAAATTTAAGAAGTCATTGATTTGCAAGTAATCAATAGAAATATCAATAAGCAATATTTGAATGTTCAAAAGTAACTCAAATTTGCATAACTAAAAGAAGTAATTATAAACAAATTTCTGAAAATAATGATACATTATTAATTCAACCAAGTAACATACACAACCAATGCCTATGTTTGTTCAACAGAATCAACACTATACACATAAAAACATGATAAATAATTATTGAATACCAAAACAAACTCCATCTTAATTTGGTTATATGACTTGATGGCAAGAAACAAGTTTGAAAAATTTAAATAGTAAATAACTACTGATCCAATTCTACTATCAAGAAGCTACTAGAAACCTAAGTCCCTTCAGCAGACTAAAATTAAATTATCATATCACCTTATTAATTATATCTTTTAATGACTATGAATGAGACATTACAAAAATTACTTTAAAATAAACATATTTATAATAATAAATATGCTGCTCAGTTAAGTGAGGTAAACAAATTTACGCAAAGTGTCATTAAGAACAGGCAGTATTACACAGAAGAAAAGGCACAGGCTTTGAAGCCAATTTTCAATTAACTATGTACTGTATATGAATTGTACAAGTTAATCTCTAATTCCTCATCTAGAAAATGAAGCTAAAAATACTTATCTTGCAAGGTTGCTGTAGGGACTGGAGTTGACAATTGCCAAGTGTGTGGTACATACCACTACATTACTACTCAATAAGTGGTATTTAGTATTCTTTTTTCATTAAAGCTAAAAATGGTATATTATATTGTGCCCTGAAAGAATAAATTAATTGTACACAAAAGACAAAATTGGTCCCATATAGTGGTGGTATTTTTATCGTAACAATTGCCCCCTTAGATTTAGTTTAAATTTGTTAAATTATCTTGTATCTTTTACAAAAAGAAGTATTTCTACAACAAATTTACTTAAAATGAAACTTATTTCTCTTTGCTTTGTCCTGTGAAGAATTGGATGTATTCAACCTAAAAATTTTGGACTGCAGAGCTGTACTAATAAAACTTTAAAAAGTCAACAAGGAAATGGATGTATAACCATACAAGAGTTAAAGAACTAAATCTAAATATACCACCACAAATAAACCACAAAACCAATGTTGAGTGAAAAGTCAAATGAGATAATAAAATATGTAATATACTGTTTGTGTAAATTATATAAAAAACAAAATAATATTATCTACTATTTAGGGATACATATATCTAGTATAAGAATAAAAAAATAGGAAGAATATACACCAACCTCAGGGCAGTTACTGCCTTAGAGAAATAAAACCAAATCCATTGTCATCGAGTTGATTCCGACTCACAGCAACCCTATACGGCAGAGTAGAACTGCCCCATAGGGTTTCCAAGGAGGGGCTGGTAGATTTGAACTGCTAACCTTTTGGTTAGCAGGTGAGCTCTTAATCATTGCACAACCAGGGCTTCCTTAGAGAAATAGGAGTGAGGAAATGTACAAGGGGGACTTTAACAATAATATGTGTAGTGTTTTAAGTTCTTAAAAATATATGGGTATTGGCAAAATAGACTTCAACATAACAATTATGAAATCTGGACAAAATAGTAAACAGCAACCAATGACAATGGTTTGAAGGCACTGGAGAGGGACCTAAAGCAGGCAGAAGCTGATCTAAGCCAAGAGAGAGTGGAAGTGTATGGAGAGAGATTTGCATACATGAAGCTGAGGGCATTCCCTAGGCCACATGGTATAGGAAGCAGAAAGCCCCCATGCTACCCGTGTTCAGGCCTAACAGAGCATCTGGAAGGTGAGCAGCAAACTGAAGTGCAGGCAATGTTCTCTATTTGGACATTTGTAGCTGTTACACAGATATTTGCTTTAGATAACTTGTTGAGCTGTACATTTATGTTTTATGCAGTCTTCTATATGCTTCTATATAATACATATACATGTACATAATATATATACATGTACTATATGTGTCTAATTGTTTTAACTTCTTAATATATGTTATTGTTGTTAGTTGCCATTGAGTCGATTGTGCCTCATGGCGACCCCATGTATGCAGAGTAGATCTGCTCCATAGAGGTTTCAAGGCTGTGACCTTTCAGAAGCAGATCACCAGGCCTGTCTTCTAAGGAGCCTCCGCGTAGGTTTGAACCACCAACCTTTCAGCTAGTCGCTGAGCACTTGACCATTTGCGCCACCCAGGGAACCTTATATAGATAGAAAAGTGATAGATGATAGTTATCGATAGATAGATAGATATAGATATTTTCCAATGAAGAAAAAAGAAAAAAATTAGATAGTCCCTACCAAAAAACAAAAATGTCTAAAAATATTATACATTAGGCAAGTTGTGAGACGAGACATCTTGGTGGTGTGAAGCAGCATTAATTAGCAAGAAGGGTTTCATCCATTCATTCAAAGGCTATTTCTGAAGCCTACCGCATATTTTACACCATTTTCATAAAAACTGTCATTTAAAGAGCCTTGTAACAATATGAACTATTTGAAAGAATCTCTGTATTTTCAATTACTTAGTAGACACTGTTGAGATGCTTTACTAAATTAGCGACTCTAGGGAATTTGGAGAGATCTTTTATCATGCTTGAGGGATGGGCTGGTCAATAAACCAGACCCAGGCATAAACCGTATTTGGTTCTTTGAAGGGGTCTTACAGAATTCAATGACTCCCTAAAGTTACTATGAAAAACAGAACTTTGTCACCAATCTTAATTTAGTACTGTTTTTTGTGGGGTCACAACTTTTTCTATGTAACTTTCCTGTAAAATGTTTCTTTTTAAAAAATTTGTCCTAGCACCTTCCAAGTCTGCCTCTTAAGAATCAAAAGCATTGGCATGAAAAACAAAACAACAACAAAAACTTGGCTACAATAAATCAGACTATTTAATTTAATTTTGCTGTCTTGGTCAAGTTCGAATTTTTACCATAGCAGATTAAATCCGTACACAGGAAACCTGCATAGTGTCGACTGACCTGAAGAAGGAAGTGTTCCTCTTCCTTTGGATGTGCTTGTTGCATGAAAACGTGTGGTTGCCCTGGGAACAGGTAGACCCCGAGTGGCTGTAATAGGGGCAGAGGTTTGTGTAGTCTGGAGCCCCTTAGCTGCTGGGGCATGTAGAGCAGTGGAGTTTTGTGTTGTTGAAAGACTCTGTGTAAATGATGCTTTTGCTGTGGAGGATCTTTGGGCTGTTGGTGTGGCCCGTGCAGCAAAATCATGTGCCTTGATGGGATTCTGGGCTGCTGGTGAGGTCTCTGCTGGTAGAGTGTTTGATACGGGGGATTTTTGTGCTGTTGTTGGGACCTCCATGGCTGAAGCATTTGCTGAGGTGAGTTTCTGAGCAATTAGTGGGGGCTCTGTAGCTGGAAGATTTGCCGAGG
>NW_004443971.1:7602279-7610883 GCF_000243295.1 Trichechus manatus latirostris
GGGGGCTCTGTAGCTGGAAGATTTGCTGAGGTGGGTTTCTGAGTGGTTAGTGGGGGCTCTGTAGTTGAAGCATTTACTGAGGTGGGTTTCTGAGGAGCTCTCGGGACCTCTGTACCTGGAACAGTTGCTGAGGTGGGTTTCTGAGGAGCTCTTGGGAGCTCTGTACCTGGAACAGTTGCTGAGGTGGGTTTCTGAGGAGCTCTTGGGACCTCTGTACCTGGAACAGTTGCTGAGGTGGGTTTCTGAGCAGCTGGTGGAACCTTGGTAGCAGGAGGGCTTTCTGTAGGGGAGAGATGTTAACCATTAGGTAAATATTAGTGTGCAAATTAAGATTGCTTAACTGATCGCTTGCTCCCTGGCTCTTCTTTTTCTTTTCCCACAAACACCTAAAAATGACCTTTAGGAAACCTAAGTCTTGTTTCGTATTTCACAAGGACCTGAAATGCTACGTTGTTTTTGCCTAGGTACAAATTACTCCTACAGCCAACTACAGCAGATTTACACCAAAATAGTATTGAAGATCTTAAGCTGTTTTCTGTGTGAGGAAAAGAAACCGAAGTCTGGGTTGGCAGTGATCTCATTCCATGAGACATCCTGAGCCTCTGCTCTCTATTTTCTCTCTCAAATTGTCTTCTCACGCTCATGCTAAAACCAAAGAACAACAGGATGCAACCACTGGACCAACTGAGATAATCACAGCATAGAAATTTTTCCAACATTTTCAGGATAGCTGCGTGAGCTTGGAAGTTTGTTTCACATCTTTTTTAAAGTAAAAAAGGCAATTTGAGTTAAAAAACTTCCTTTTCTCCTCTTGTGCTGGTTGTTGTTAGCTGTTGACAAACTGGCCCCTGGCTCATGGCGACCCCATGCACAATGGAACAAAACACTGCCTGGTCCTGCACCATCCCCATGATCAGTTTCAGATCAGACCGTTATGATCCATAGAGTTTTCACTGGCTGATTTGCTGAAGTAGATGGACAGGTCTTTCTTCCCAGTCCGTCTTAGTCTGGAAGCTCTGCTGAAACTGTTCATCACAGCAACACGCAACCCCCTCTGAGAGACAGGTGGTGGCTGTGCTTGAGGTATATTGGCCAGAATTCAAACCAGGTCTCCCACATGGAAGGCAAGAATTCTACTACCTTAGTTTAGTTCAGATAATAAATAATGTGAAACTTAAGTTATGTTAAGATCAGAGTCTGAGAATTACTATTCTAGCAAAGTTTTGGGTCTTTAGTGCCTGAAAGAGTCCTGGTGGTGCAATGGTTAAATGCTCAGCTGCTAACCAAAAGGTTGACGGTTTGAACCCTCCCAGTGGCTCCTCAGGAGAAAGACCTGGTGATCAGCTTCCATAAAGACTACAGCCTTGAAAACCCTCTGGGGTGGTTCTACTCTGTCACCTGGGGTCATGATTAGTCAAAATCCACTCAATAACCAGCACCTAACAACAATGCCTGTGTGGCTCTGGATTACTTACTCAACTCCCTTTTAAGGCAGTATTGTTAGTGGTTAAGCCTGTTTTCACAATTTACTAGAATCTTCAGCAAGTTCTCTAATCCCTCTAAGCTTCAGTTTTCTCATATATAAAATGAGGATAAAAACAAGCAGACTGCATAACATTATTGTAAGGATTAGGGAAATTACATTACATCATCCAACACTACTGCCCAGGGGCAGACCATCCAACAGGCAAGGTAAGCACGGTGCTTACCTTGTGTTATGGATTGAATTGTGTCCCCCTAATATGTGTGTCAACTTGGCTAGGGCATGATTGTGTGATTGTCCACTATTTTGTCATCTGGTGTGATTCTCCTATGTGTTGTAAATCCTACTTCTATGATGTCAATGAGGCAGGATTAGAGGCAGTTATGTTAACGAGGGAGGACTCAATCTACAAGATTAAGTTGTATTTTGAGTCAATCTCTTTTGAGATATAAAAGAGAGAAGGGAACAGAGAGACAGGGGGACCGCATGTCACCAAGAATTAAGAACCAGGAGGACAGCGTGTGCTTTGGACCCGGTGTCCCTATACTGACAAGCTCCTAGCCCAGGGAAAGACTGATGACAAGGACCCTCCTCCAGAGTCAACAGAGAGAGAAAGCCTTCCCCTGGAGGTGGCGCCCTGAATTTGAACTTCTAGCCTCCTAGACTGTGAAAGACTAAATTTCTCTTTGTTAAAGTCATCTACTTGTGGTATTTGTGTTATAGCAGCACTAGATGACTACAGCACCTTGCTTACCAGATCATCTGTAGTGAACATTTTTTTTATCACATCAAAGATTCTGCTTCTAGGTATGGCTGGCATCTGTCTCTCTCCCAACTCCATGGCCCCTTCCTACCAAATCAAAGCCTCTTTTCAAATTTACAATCCCTGACAGGGACAGATTACTTAGTGAGCAAGGTAAACATGGGCTCACTTGTGCTTACTTACTAATCTGTAGTGAACAATGTCACATGTGAACAAAATCCCATGTGACATTCTTCACTACAGCTTAGTAAGTAAGCCAGTACTTACCTTGCTTATTAGGTAATTCCCCCTGCTACTGCCACCAGCACCATCAGCACAGGTCATGGGCCAGGCACTCGGATGTTGTGTGTTTTTTTTCTGGTTCCTTTACCTATCTTATAGGATGCTGTAAGGGATAACTCATGAACTACCTAGCAGAGGACATAGCACTTAGTGGGCACTCAAAAATGATAGACATTACTAGGGTGAATGAAGTTTTTATATGGACTTTTCACCTAAGGCTTTCATATATAAACATTATTCTTTGTTCCACCAAGCTAGTTCTCATTTTTGGTCCAGAGGATTATGTACTACCATAGAGTTTGAATTTCCTGGCAGTTGGTGTTGTTTTAGTTATCTTTTTGATACTGATGCCTAGCTTAAGTCCACTGGCGTCAGAAAGCATGCTCTGAATTAACTTCAGTCTTCTGAAATGCACTGAGGTTTATAGCCCAGCATATGGTCAATTTTGGTAAATGCTCCATGTGCACTTCAAAGAAATCTGCCATATGTTGTCATGAAATTCAATGCTCTTTTATGTCAATTTTTTCAAGTGTAATTGCTGTTCAGATTTTCTACATCCTTACTGATTTATGGCTGCTTATTCTATTAGCTAATGAGACAGCAACATTGAATTCACCAGCTGTGTGCATTTGACTATTTCCCTTTCTGTTCATTTTTGTTATATACAGATTGAAAGCTTGAGTGTTTACAGAGTTTGGATTATATCTTCCTGTTAAATTGACCAGTTTATCATTATGAACTGCTGACCTTAAAGTTACTTTGATATTAAAGTAGTTATACCAGCTTTCTTTTGGTTAATGTTTGCATGGTATATTTTTCAATCCTCTACTTTGAACTATTTTGTGCTCTTATGATTAAAGCGTGCCTCTTGTAAACAGCAAATAGTTAGGTTTTATTTTTTAATCTTAGTCAAATTACACTTAGTGTAATTACTGTTAAAGTTGGGTTTAAATCTACCACCTTACTATTAATTTTCTATTTGGCCCATCTATTTCATGTTACTTTTTATTTCTCTCTTTCTCTTGCCTTCTTTTGGAGCAAATATGAATTATGATCCTTTTACTAGCTTGTTATTTATACAGTCTTTTACTATTCTTTTAGTGGTGATCCGAGAGATTACAAAATGTTGTTGTTTTTAGGTGCCATCAAGTCGATTCTGACTCAGAGCGACCCTATGTACAACAGAACGCAACACTGCCCGGTCCTGTGCCATCCTCACAAATGTTATGTTTGAGCCCACTGTTGCAGCCACTGTGTCAATCCATCTCATTGAGGGTCTTCCTCTTTTTCGCTGATCCTCTACTTTACCAAGCATGATGTCCTTCTCCAGGGAATGATTCCTTCCGATAACACGTGCAAAGTACATGAGACAAAGTCTCACCATTGTTACATCCAAGGAGCACTCTGGCTGTACTTCTTCCAAGACAGACTTGTTCATTCCTCTCACATTCCATGGTATATTCAATATTCTTTGCCAACACCATAATTCAAAGGTGTCAATCCTTCTTCTGTCTTCCTTATTCATTGTCCAGCTTTCACATGTGTATGAGGAGATTGAACATACCATGGCTTGGGTCAGGCCCACCTTTGTCCTCAGAGTGACATCTTTGCTTTCTAACGCTTTAAAGAGGTCTTTTGCAGCAGATTTGTCCAATACAAATTTTGATTTCTTGACTGCTGCTTTCATAAGCATTGATTGTGGATCCAAGAAAAATGAAATTTTGACAACTTCATTCTTTTCTCCATTTATCATGATGTTGCTTATTGGTCCAGTTGTGAGGATTTTTGTTTTCTTTATGTTGAGGTGTAATCCATACTGAAGGCTGTGGTCTTTGATCTTCATCAGTAAGTGCTTCAAGTCCTCTTCACTTTTAGCAAGCAAAGTTGTGTCACCTGCATAACACAGGTCGTTAATGAGTCTTCCTCCAATCCTGATGCCCTGTTCTACTCATATAGTCCATCTTCTTGGATTATTTGCTCAGCATACAGTTTGAATAAGTGGTGAAAGGATACAACCCTGATGCACACCTTTCCTGACTTTAAACCATGTAGTGTCCCTTTGTTCTGTTCAAACGACTGCCTCTGAGTCTATGTGCAGGTTCCTCATGAGCACAATTAAGTGTTCTGGAATTCCTATTCTTCGCAATGTTATCCATAATTTGTTATGATCCACACAGTCGAAATGCCTTTGCATAGTCAATAAAAACACGGGTAAACATCTTTCTGGTATTCTCTGCTTGCAGTCAAGAGCCATCTGACATCAGCAATGATATCCCTGGTTCCACGTCCTCTTCTGAAACCAGCTTGAATTTCTGGCAGTTTCCTGTTGATGTACTGCTGCAACTGCTTTTGAATGATCTTCAGCAAAATTTTACTTGTGTGTGATATTAATGATATTGTTCAATAATTTCCGCATTTGGTTGGAACACCTTTCTTTGGAATAGGCATAAATATGGATCTCTTCCAGTCGGTTGGCCAGGTAGCTGTCTTCCAAATTTCCCTCATGCGTCTGTCAGTTTGTTGTACTGTGGGGGCTTGTGTGTTGTTGCAATGTGACAAGATGTATTAGACTATACATCAATGGTGCAAATTATCACTTTTACTACTTTTTCAGTACTGCTAGAACCTTGGAAAATTTAAATTTAATTTGCCCCCTCTGCATTTTGCTTTATTGCTATCATGCGTTTGTATTATACATATAATGCAAACCTCACAGGGCATTGCATTTATTGTTTTGTAAAGTCTATATTCATTTACCCTTGCCAGTGTTCTTTATTTCCTCATGCATTTTCATGTTTCACCTGGGATTAT
The DNA here is from genome assembly GCF_000243295.1 of Trichechus manatus latirostris. NCBI lineage: Eukaryota > Metazoa > Chordata > Mammalia > Sirenia > Trichechidae > Trichechus > Trichechus manatus. Next base: position 7,607,619 of record NW_004443971.1, read on the forward strand.
TTTATCCTATAGGATTTCCTTTAGTTTTTCATTCAGCGCAGGTCGGTTTGTTGGTGACAAATTCCCTCAGTTTTTGTTTACTTGAAAACGTCTTTACTTTGTATTTGTTTTCGAAAGATATATTCACTGGGTATAGAATTCTAGGTGAGTGATTATTTTCCTCTAGCATTTTAAAATTTCTTCCTGTTGTCTTTTAATTCCCATCGTTTTTGTTGAGAAATCAGTGATCAGTTTTATTGTGGTTCCTTTCAAGATAATTGTCTTTTTGACTCTTGGTGCTTTCATCATTGCTTTCTGTTTCTAACGTTTTGTTATGAGATGCCTTGAAGTAGTTTTATTTTTATTCTACTTACAGTCTATAGAACTTCATGAATCTGTTGATTGGTGCATTTCATCAGTTTTGGAAAATTCTTGGTCATCAGCCTTTGAATATTTCTTCTACTCCTATTTATCTTTTTCTCTTCTCTTTCTAGTATATGTTAGAACAGTTTAACATGTTTCAAATATGTCTTACATTTTAGTCTATACTTTACTTTTCTTTCCCTCTGTGTGCTTCACTCTGGGTATCTTTAATTAACCTGTCTTCCAGATCCTAATACTTTTCATGCTGTATCTAAATTGCTGTTAAAACCTGTCTACTATGTTCTTAATTTTAGGTATTATATTTTCTAGTTGTAGAATGCCCATTTTACCCCATTTTAGAGACTTAAGTTCTCTGTTGAAGTTCCCTATAACTTCGTGTACTCTCTTGTCCATTTTTTCCTTTATTGTCTTAACATATTAATCATTTATTGTAAAGTCCTTGTTTGCTACCTCAATTATCTAGCTCTTCTTTATCTGTTTTAATTTTTTCTTTGATTCGCTCATATTTTCTTGCTTCTTTCTATGTCTAATAACTTTTTTATTGTATGCCATGTATTGTATGTAAAAAATCCAAATGATATGATCTTCCAATGAGAGGGTGCCCTTGCTGATAGGCATGTTGGTTTGAGGTGATCAAGTCCTCAATCTATCAGGGACTGGGCCTGGTTACAGTTTTAGTAAAATTCAATCTACCTCTGCTCATGCCTCTGTTCCTCAGGAGTGGCCCTCCTGGGCTTTTGATTGAAAGCCTGGTGGATCTTTTTTCCTCAGCCCTGAAAAATTCCAGGTCTGCCCTTCAAGGTCCTCAGCCCAGCAACCTAACCTCCTTCCCTCACAGCTTCAAAATGGATAAATATCTTATGGAAGAAATTGGTTGTATTCTTGAGGTAGATCTACTCCTCTGATGGGTCTTTGTTTCTCAAATACCATAAAGCTATGAGAGATTTTGCTCTGCATTTTAGAAGCGCTGAGAATAGCTCCCCAGCCTTGTATGTAAAAGTCAGCAAATGACTCTTGGGAAAACTGGCTCTGCATTTGAGATCCTTAATTTTCCAAGATTTTACCCTAGCCCTCTACAGTCATTAAAAGCTTTGCAGTTTTCTCTCTTTCCTGGAAGTGGCCATGGTCAAGATATTCAAGATGGATCCTCAGCCCATACCCATAATCAGCAAACGCCCCCAGGGAAAAATACAACTGGCTTACTTCAGAATGGTTTGCCTTCACAGCCCACTCCCAAATATTAGTTCATCTAAAACCAAAAAAAAAAACCAACAAAAAAAAACAGTGCCGTCAGATTGATTCTGACTCATAGGGACCCTATAGGACAGAGTAGAACTGCCCCATAGGGTTTCCAAGGCTATAAATCTTTACGGAAGCAGACTGCCACATCTTTCTCCCACGAAGTAGCTGGTGCGTTCGAACCGCTGATCTTTTGGTTTGTAGCTGAGCGCTTTAGCCACTGTGCAACCAGAGCTTCCATTAAGTTCATCTAAAAATAACCAAAAACCCATTGCCATTGAGTCAATTCCAACTCAGAGTGACCCTACAGGACAGAATAGAACTGCCCCATAGGGTTTCCAAGGAGTGGCTGGTGGATTCGAACTGTGGACCTTTTGGTTAGCAGCTGAGCGCTTTAACCACAGTGTTACCAGGGCTCCCAGTTAGTTCATTTAGTCCTTACTATTTCCACTGCTCTATCTTATGCCCTTAAAAATATGATTTTTTGTAATCTAAGTAGGGTTTTAGTTGTTGTAATAAGAGCATTGGCCTGCCTTGGTCTACTTGGGCACTACCATATAGTTTTAAGCTCTATATAACTGATGATTTAATAAATTAGGGGAAAATAAATATGAAGTCAATAAAATGGCCAAATTAAAAAAAAAAACTATATTTCACTCATAAATAAATGAATTGAAACAATAAAATGACATTTTTGCCACTTATATTGATAAATTTCCATATCACAGTATTTGGGTGCAGAGAACACCACACTGATGCAGTGCTGATGGGAGAGTAAATTGGTATAGTCTCTTTGGAAACAATGTTGGTAACCTCTATCAAAAATCTAAATCCACGTACCTTTGATACAGCAATTATACTGTTAAAAACTTACTGTACAAAATGTACACAGATGCAATGATCTATATAAAATATCTACTATATTATCATTTAAAAAAACAACAACTAGAACCCGAAACCTAAATCCCCTCAATAAGGGACTGGCTAAATAAATGATAAAGCCATACAATTGATACTATGAAAAAAGAAATATGTGTATGTTTCTTTGTTTATAGAAGGAAACACAAGAATTTATAAAGAACTGTTACTTCTGGGAGTAGGACTAGGGATAGAGAGGCGATTTTTATTACTCCTTTTATACTTGTCTGCATGATTTGAATATTACTTTACTTTTTATGGGTAATGTTTATAATAAAAATGATTTTCAATGAACAATGCTTTAAAATATTCATGTTAATAGAATCTCAAGCACAATTTTAAAAGTAGAATCTGCTTCAGTGAGATTGGCATCCATCACTGCTTAAACAAATGACACCTACTGGTGCTGTGCAATGTTACAATCCAGCTTCATTCATCTGCTAACTGCCTCTTAAAAAGTCAATTTAAAAAGCAGTTCTAGGGATTTAAGAGTACTGCCTGGATATTAAAAGGCATTTAGGGGGGAAAAAAATCCAGAAGGATGAAGAAAAGAGAATGGTCATTAATAGAGAGAAATTCTAGAGGCAGAAGATAAATGTAATTCAACTAAAGTCCACAGCTAGGCAAGGGGTTTGTTTCTCTCTCAGTTGTCACAGTGTGTATGGACACTACTTACACACCTCAGTTCAATCCAAGATTTCCCCCTACACCTATTTAATAAAATAAATAATTTTATATACTCTTT
>NW_004443971.1:7610983-7640744 GCF_000243295.1 Trichechus manatus latirostris
GTATATATATATATATATATATATGTTTATATATTAGCACATGTTCTCCACATCAGTGGTTCTTCCTTTTTGGAAGTCATAAACCCTTCAGAGAATCTGATAAAAAAAATAGTACCCCCAGAAAAATGCAAATATTTTTATGTACAACATTTTACATTCATTCTCTGGAAGTTCACAGAATCTCTGCAGCCCATATTTACACTTGAGGATAAAAATCTCAGCTCATCAAGAAAAAAATAAAGCAAAAATATAAATATGCAAATTGATTACCTTTGCAGTTAGGTGGTAGACCACTCCATGCTCCTTGGTCATCTTTCACAATACACTGAACAGAGCTCTCTCCCATCAGGGTGAAGCCTTCAGTACATTCATACGTTACAGATTGTCCATATACATAATTGTGCTGTTCCTCTCGAATTTTTCCATTGTTAATTTTTGGTGGTTCTGGACAAAATATTTCTTAAAAAAAAGTATTCCAATACCTTTTAAATAAATAAAACTGGCAAGATATTTTACAAATAAGCAAGACTAAACCATGTTGAAGACTTCATTTAAAAAAATATATATATACACCATATTTTTAAATTTAGCATTACCAACCAGGGATGCTTATAAATGCCTACTAAGTACTAAGGGTTTAGAGTTTGGAATGTAAGAAGCTGTGGAACATGAGGCCAATTTATAGAAATAATAAGATTAAGCATATATTTACAATAACATTTACACGTTACATATAGCAGGGCAGTCAGAGAAGACTTTAGAGAGTAACAGGAACTTGAGTTTAAACTTAGATATACCCTTTTTGTACGTCATTATTGTTGTTTGTTAGGTGCCATTGAGTCAATTCTGACTCACAACCACCCAGTGTGACAGAGTATAACTGCCCCATAGGGTTTTCATGGCTATAATCTTTACAGAAGCAGGTCATCAGGTCTTTCTCCTGCACAGCAGTTGGGTGGGTACGAACCACCAACCTTTCAGTTAGCAGCCTACCACTTAATCTTTGCACCAGTAGGACTCCTTTCTTCTAAGATAGTGCAGTGAAAAAGGCATTTCTCTTCATTCCAGGGGGAATAATGCCAAATGAAAAGAGTTGGGAACTCAGGTGGCATAATTGGGTGATACGAATTAATCATTTTTAATAGAGCAGAGGATCTTGAATGTCAGTATTAAAGTAAATATTTTTACTCTAGAGTAAAAAATTTTAAGCATATATTGACTCACAGAGTCTTATATTCAAAGCAAATTTTATTGAGGAGCCCAATTTGTAAAATAAATATCAGTGGAACTGTTCTCGTTATCTTGTAAATAGAGGATCTCCTTGGCAGTTACCCTGATAAAAAGATTCAATGGTTCCACATTCTCTAGAGCTGTGAAGTTGCTTTGTTTTGTTTTTTAGCAGGAAAGCAATGTAATCACATATATACGTCAAATTATATTACACCAAATGCACATAAGTACCCAGAGAATACAAGCGAATTTATAAATTACTCCTGGGTCATGGATAAAAGCAAGGAGCAAGAACAAGCTAATCTGCTTTACACCAGGTTAGGGTGTACGGTTACTACGCACATCACCATCAGTTCAGTTCAAACATTTTGTGAGCACCTAATACACACCCAGAATTGTTCATAAGCAGAAGTGCAAACTGAATATAGTTCCTATGTCTTAAAATCTGGTGAGGAAAAGAGTCAAAGAGAGCATTCTAGCACAAACTGGTGAGGAGTATGATAGAAGTATGCACAGTGGTGTGGAAAGAGAGAGGAAAGATAGTTAATCCATCCTGGGGAGCCAGGGAAATCTTCTGGAAGGACTACACTAAAGCAGACTTTTGATGAGGAAAATACAGCCAAGAAAAGAAATATCTGAAGGACATTCTGAGCAGAGGGAGCAGCATAAGGAATGATGTGGGCACAAGAAGGAGCATAAGATACATGGAAAACTACAAGCACTTTGTGTTGGTAAAGCATAAAGTATGAGGGCAAGACATGAACATGGAGAGACAGGTAGACCATGACTAGCCTGGACATTTTACTAAGGAGTTTGGACTTTATAAGTGATGGGAAGACACTAATAAGATTTAAGATGGAAAGAGGCAAACTGCAATTATATTTCAGATAGATCACTCTGGGGAGAGTATGGATGAAACATTAATGGAGAGCAAGAATGGAGGCAGGAGGCTATTGCAATCATCACCAGTGGAATCAGCTCAATGGCAATGGGTTTGGTTTTTGGGTTTGGTATACCCCTTCTGGGTTACCTGGGTGGTGGAAACTGTTAGGCGCTTGACGACTAGCTGAAAGGCTGGCAGTTCTGACACCTCAGAGTCACCTCAGAAAACAGGTCTAGCGATCTGCTTCTGAAAGGTCACAGCCTTGAAAACCTTATGGAGCAGTTCTACTCTGGACATATGGTGTTGCCATGCGTCAGAATCTACTTGGCAGCAACTAACAACAACAACAACACACCCCTTCTAGGGCCTGACAGGGTCCCTTCCCCTCATCTACACTCATGAGGGTGGTTTACACTGGTGAAGTGCACACCTACAGGTCCAAAGGACAACAGAGTGGGGATAAGGGTCATGGTGGATGTGGCTTGGATGTGCAAGCTGGTCCACTGAAACGTACCAGTGAGGGGCCCCTCACGGTGTGGAAAGGAGGGGGCTATCTGAGTGGAGGTGGGTTTTAGGCCAGGGACCTCCATTTATACTCTTGCCTTGGGCCTTGAAAATATTAGGCCTGGCCCTGATTACAATAGTACAGATGAGGGATGAGAACTATATTAGAGGTCATAGAGATGAAGGGCAAAACCCAGGTTTGGGAACTATATTAAGAAGGTAAAGTAAAATGATCTAGTGATTAGATGGGGGGATTAGGGTGGGGGGAGTCTAAGGTAAAGAGAAGGGTCTGGGATGACAGCCAATATGTGGCAAGGATGAATTCCAGGTTAGCAGGTACCAACAGTCACAGAATCACATTTAAATAAGAAAACACTGGCCAAGAAATACGGAAACAGACTTCCTGACAGGCCAGTTCCAACAGTGAGGCTTAATTCAGAGGTGAACAAGTATTACCCCTGTTTGATGTATAACTAAAGATAATTCCTGAATGTGTCCACTGTTCTTCCTGTCTCCAACATGAGTTAACATGCATGGACTTCAGTGCACCCCCAGTGTGTCTGCAGGCCAGAGCTGCACACTGAAGCAGCTAATTGTTAAGAATTTATTGTCTACATGGGGTCACTAAGAGTCGTGATTGACTTGATGGCACCTAACAGCAACAACAAAGGAAGCGGGACTTCATAGGGATAGTTGAAGACACTGAGGTTGCGTGAAAAGTGTGGATTCTGTCTTGCGGGGTGCAGAGGTCAGTGGTTGCTGAGTTGGAGAGATAAACGAGTCAGAGGAAAATATGAACATCAGGACATTCACCATGACAGGGAGTAGGACTGGGTCTAACCATGGGCAAGTGCAAAGAAAATGTGGCTTTGCGATGCAAAAGCTCTTCTACGCTAAAATGGATCCTTGGCATCCACATTTCTGTGAAATTCGGGACAGCGTGTGCTTGTGAAAATACTGACTTCAGACTGGGAGACTCCTTATCCGGACTCTGTGACACGTGGCCTGTGGTAGAATAAGATAAGGTCTGGCTCCAGCCTGCTGCTTGTCTTTAGGACTATTTACAACATCCCTTGCCGGGTGGTGGCAATGGGAAAGGTGGTGGTGGTAGTGATGACGACAATTTTAAAATACTAATAATGACAAGACAAAGGAGAAGTAGCTATAGAAGGCGGGGGGTTGGTGCACAAGGTAGGTGTGATAGGAATAAAATCCTTGATTGCAAGGGCCTCCTTTGTTTCCTATCAGCTGATTCCACACATTTCCTACCATAGAGAATCAATAAATGCTTGTTAATTACACTATATCTACCCTAGTTTCTGCTACTAATAACAGCCAAAACTTCAACTTAGCAATGACTGTGACAACAGGGTTTCCCGTAGTCACTTGTAGAAGTGTAAGTTAGCTGTAGAAAGAGAGAAGTACAGCAGAAATAAAGCATGCATTTTAACAATGCTGTGTATATGTTATTCTCCATTTTTATGAGACATGTATCTAATGGACATAACTTTGGCTCGATACATGCATTTATGATATTACTTCTGTGTCCCTTCTCCCTGTGAGAAGGTAAGATACTCAAGTGCAGAAACCGTATTTCTTCTTTATTATATGACATTATTCCTCTAATGAAAAAATATATCACACTTTAAAACACTTTTAAATAATTATCTCAGGTAATCATTATCATCGTAAAAGGAGGCATGTAGGCAACACTGGTCTTAGAGAACACGATGGGTGTGAAGTCAAGAGACCTGGATTAAATGCCTTCGCTTACCTCTTGTTATGGGATATAGAATCCAGTCCTATAAACCCACTGATCCATAGTATTTCACCCATAAAATTGTGAACAAAAATACCATATATATCTTACTTGACTATTAAAAGTAGTGGCTAGATAATAAATGATCAATACCATACAATATAAAAGTAAGTTTGTTTTTAATCCTTATTCTATAGTTTAGGTTCTATAGCTCAGAAAGGCTTGATGATTTATCATTGCAGCTAATAAATGATGGGGCTTCCCTAAAAATGGCCTTAAAATCAGCTAAAACAGTCATGTTGAAAGGTGAGGAGACTACAATATATACTGTGGATAATTCTAAATAAGCAGAAAGTAATTTGTCTTTCACTATTTAGCTCCACAACCTGAGAGCTTACGTTACTTAGTCTTACCCTGGCACTCTGGCAGCGGGGCACTCCACCCAACACCGTCTCCCACAAGGGAGCAGAAACTAAAAGTCGCACCAACTAATTTGTACCTAAAGCAACAGGGGGAGAAAAAGAGAAAAAAAAAAAAAAGGTTTCATTTGCACATATTTGTCTTCCCTCGATCTCTTCAGAACATCATCCTAAAATATTTCCTACACCAGTGGAGGGAAACCAAACGATAGGTGATAAATGCTTACACGGTAGTTAAAAGGAAAATAAATTTAAAAAGGTGGCATCCAAAGGATAAAAAGCATACAACATGTAAAACATTTTTGTTTGTATTGGGCACATGTTAAAACATTTTTCATGAAAGTGTTTCAAAACACATTTGTATGATACAGATGCTTGCATTTTTATATAGCTGAGTTCTGAAAGATCAATACAACCCTAAGAGAATAACAGAATCGACTTATACTTAAAGGGTGCAAAGCTTTCTCCAGCTTCTTTATTAATAACTCAAAATTCTGTGTGTAGTACAGGAGACAAATGATACAGATATATTCATTTTATAAAAAAAACAGGGACATAGAGAGAGAGAATAGAATAGCACAACTCAGTTTGCAGATACTGAAAGAGAAAATGAATGCAAAGTTTTCAGCAGCATCTGAGACACTGCTGATATTTAGTAAGTGAGCTTCTTTCCTGACTCAGAGAACTTAGAAAACACTTTAGGTTAGAACGATTATTAGTGCACTAGGAATAAATGTTTTTAACCCAGGACATTTTATAACAGTTGATATACAGAAAAATCTATATGCAAATTCATTCTTTAGTAAACTTAAACATTGATTTCATGTTTAACTCTTAAAGGTCATAATTTCTGCAAGCATTGTCAACCAATCTCTCGTTAAATTTTTTCCTTTGCTAATTACTCAACATTTGAAATTTTATATTGAATCATGTATGCATTGGAAGTTAAGAATTTAGAAGGTTTGGTGGTATAAGAAATCTCTCTTTCCTGTCTTACTTTTCTCAGTGTAATTGTGATGAGGTCATGATGACAGATCTTTGAGGACCGGGGTGCCTTTAGTTCCTACCAACTCGTAAACACTGGCTACGTGTTAAATCCCAATGGGTTTTTCCTATATTAAATACAGAGTGTTTAGTATGCCACAACTTACCCTGTGTTACATGAGAAGAAGATGAGTGAGCCAAATAATACGCCAGCTGTTATATTGACATGACCATTTTTTATTTCTCCAGGATTAGAGCATAATTTTTCTAAAAGAGAATATAAACACATTTATCTTTTCATTAAATTACAAGGCACATACATGCATGTTAATTATCTGAACCACTGATATTTCTTATGCTTAGATTTCTCTATTCTGCCTTCATTTTGTAATTTATCAAGTGTCCATATAGGTACTGCTGCTAGGCACGCAGAAAGACAGACATCCCCTTGAAACGTTACACCTTTTTTTCCAAAAAAGCGACGTTTATAGAATATATACTTATTTCATTTTAAACCAAACCCATTGCTGTAGAGTTGATTCCAACTTGTAGTGACCACGTAGGGCAGAGTAGCACTGCCCCATGGGATTTCCAAGGCTGTAATCTCTACGGGAGCAGATTGCTCCGTCTTCCTCCGTCGGAGCAGCTGGTGAGTTCGAACCACTGACCTTCTGGTTAGCAGCCGAGCACCTGACCACTGTGCCACCAGCTAGCCTTAAACTAATTAAATGTGAAATCTGTGAGTGAATGAATATTCCCATCAAACAAACATTTAAATCTGCCTAATTTAAAATAAAATGACTCTAATAGCTCTTTTAAGTATCATTCTAAATAATAACACATGCACATTGAGTTCCAGTATGAACAAGGGAAGAGATATTACTCCCCTCAAACACCCAAAGATACTCTTTAAAACCATACTCACTTTCACAAAATTCAGCAGGCTTGGACCATGTGAAATTCTGCAGGCAAGTTACGTTTCCAGATAGAGATTGGTCTTTCTGGTAACCCAAACGACACTCATATTCCACAGTGGAACCCGCTGGGAAATAATTCTGTTCGCTGTAAGGCTTTTTGAGGACCGCAAAGAGTAGCCTGGTTGGAACACCACAGCTACCTAAAAAGTAGTAACAAGAAGAACAACAAAAAGCAACAACATATCTTATAATCTATGCTGAATTACCTGGTCCTTAAATCACCTCTTTTTCTGTACTTATCTGTGCATATTTGGTATTTATCTATATTAGAATCGCTATGGCATCTACAGTGTATCAAGAGTATTCACATACATACTTTCATTTCCTAGTCACTAGAGGCCTATGAAATCAATTGGGTATGTAGATGTCACAATCCCCATTTCTCAGGTAAAAATCAAGCCAAATTCCAGATATACTGCTTGGCATAATTCTGTCACTCTATAAATGTTCGTTCCCCTACTGCCCTCCCCTAAGCAACTATACAGTACCGTGTGGTACAGGGATAGACGAGAACCAGTATTTCCGGACCCCAAGGCTAATGTACTGAACAACAAAAATAATAGTAATAATAATAGCTAATATTTATTGAATACTTCAAAATTTTTTTTAAACATAAACTCTTAATCCCCACAACAACCCTATGAAGACAAGGACTGGATAAGGATCAAGTGTACCTAAAAGTATTTACAAACTGTAAAAAGCTGAACAAAAGTGGATTTAGAAAGGCATGGTATAGTGAAAAGGGCATCGGATTTCTAGTCAAAAGACCCGCGTTGAAACCCTGGCTCCCCCATGCAGGAGCTGATCTTGAGGAAGTTACTGAACTTCTGAGAGCCTGTTTACTGTAAAGTGGAGACAAGAGTCCCTGCTTACCTCATGAGATTTCAGTGAAGTAATATATATGGAAGAGTTGAAAACCATAAAACCCGATACATGTGCAAAAGCTTAGATACTTCATCCTACTGCCTTTTATCACGGGTAAATTAAAAAAAAAAAAAGTTAATAAAAAGTGAAAGACTGTTTCACACCTGACTTCAAAAAATATTTGTCGCAGTTTCATTACTTACTGTGTCTTCCATTGGTTTCAAGTTGTTAAAAGGCAGGGATCAAGTCTTTTCTTTATTTGTATATCTCAACACTAACATGGGGCTATGTATATATTAATAGGTTCGGAGGTAGATAGAGCTTTTTAAAATGCCACCACAGAGTTGTGTTTGATAAGTCCTACTTTGCAAAATGAAATTTAAGAAAACAGATCACCTCTGCTATGTCCCAAGATAACTGCCAAATATATTTATATATAATTTACTCCCTAAACAATACCTATTGTTTATTTTCTCTGTTAGTCCGTTCAGGAGGTGCGGTGTCAGTAAAAACGCTCTTAATGAGGCAGGACCTATTCCGGGAAGTCATGTCTTCATTTAGCTGGAATGTGAGGTGCCAACAAGGTGTACCCTGGGGCTTAATAATGCTAGAAAACTATCAATTACCAGTCACTCCGAAGAGGCATAAAAATAAACTTAACAAGATGCATCCATTCCCATAACTTTTAAAACGAAAGGAAGAACTTACGATTACAAAATTCTGCAACTTCTGACCATTTGTTGTTAAGACAGACCACGGAGTCCGGCTTGCCAGGAACTTTTACAAAGCCTTCATTGCATTTGTATGTTACTGTCTCTTTTTCAGGGAAACTTGTAAGACCTCCCAAAGGGAGGTGGGCATTAGGTATATCTGGGGGAGGGCCGCAGTCACCTAGGGAGGAAAAAGCAGAACTGAACGAAATACCTCTTTTCAATTCATAGCAACATTCCTTTCCCAAAACGAAGGAGGCAGGCAACGATGGCTTCTGACGCACACATCACATTTCCATCCAGGGCTGAATGGACCCACCAAGAGCTTGCTAGACCTCATGTCTTGTCAATTGATTCAAGCCTAAAACAAGTCCAGAGCAGATAAATCCCTCCCCTTCATTATTTAAAAAAAGGGGGGAGGGGGAGTGTGGAATTTATCTAGTGTCCACGTAGATACTATTCCTAGGCATGCAGACAGAAAAATTACACCTCGAGAGGACTACCTGCAACCAAGGTTGTAGCGCCGAGGGTTGCGTACTATGGGCTCCGTGCTTGGAGGCGTGAGTAGTCAACTATTTGGCCTCCCATCATTAAAAGGAGAGACTACTGGGTATTTGAGGAAAATTGGCTCTATTCGAGCCCTCTCTTTCCACTTTCTTGTGTTTGGCTGCTCCGCAAACTCAGCGCGTTTCCCCAACCTTCCACGTCTCACCCCTAAAGCCAAGCCAACTGGGGTCCTGCACAGTAAGATCCTCAAGTGCTGATTAGCAGCGGAGATCCGCTTCCTTGTCCCAAGGGGTCGTATCACTAGGAGCCCTGAGCCTCAAAGGTAGAGGATTACAGGAACAGTTACCGATGCCCAAATTCCTCACCTCCTGAATCCCCAGACCCTCTCCGTCGTCACCGAGACGTACGGAACCCCTCCCACACGGTCTAAGGATTAACCAGCGCGCCTAGATGCCCGCCCCCAACTCACCCCGCACGGCCGGTGGGCACAGCAGCAGCAGGGTCACCCCGCCGAGGAGATGCAGCACTGCCGGGGCGATCCGCCGCGCTAGGCTCATGGCGCGTGGGCACAGGGACCCAGCCTTGAGGCTACGCGGCATCAGCAAGAAGCGGGCTGGCGCAACAGGCTGTAAGCAGCAGCGCCTAGCACCACACTCGAGTTAAATTTGCGCCTCGGGCGGGGCCGGGCTCTGAGTCACCAGAAGGGTGGGGTGAAGACGACTAGGGTGGAGAGCGGGTTTGCGCAGCCAGGTGCAGGGCGGGGCGAGGGCGAGGGCTCTAGAGGCACCGGCCTGTAACGGCCCTAGACTTGAGAAGAGGGGTCTAGGGCAGGAGGGGAGGAGTACTCTGCAGCCGGACGCTGGGCCTTTTTTTTTTCTCGCTGCTAGGGTTGGACTGAGATGAGCTGCCATCTGGAAATGCAAATATCTTTAAGGTTAAAAAAAAAAAGAAAACCTAGCGGAGCAGAGAAGAGGGGAGTGGTTCTGGTGGTGCAGGCTTCACTTCCTTGGAACCTGAACTTATTTAAGTGGACCTTAAGCGCGCTTGAGCGCTGCAAAGCCAGATGAGAGGTGCGGTGGAATTCACAGGTAGCGCATAAAGAGGGTAAAAACAAAATAAAATAAAACGGTTACCATGGAAATCAATTCCGACTTATGGTGACCCCACGTGTGTCAGAGTAGAACTGTGCTCTATATGGTTTTCAATGGCTGATTTTTGGGAAGTAGGTTGCTAGCACAGATTGCTAGGCCTTTCTTCCAAGGTGCCTCTAGGTGAATTCAAACACCCAGCCACCTTTTGCACCACCCAGGGGTGCTCCCTCAAGAGAAAGAACTGAGATATAGTGCCTACCCAGGGAACTTGGGCCTTCACTATGTCACGTGCCAACATGAAGATAAGAAAAACGAGGTAGTTTGTTGTCTCCTAGATCTCTTCACAACCAGGAGACAGGAAGTGTGAGATGAATCAAGACAACAGGTCCAAGAACACACCAGGGAATGAACATTGCTCACTCTGTGTTTGGGCGGGAATCCTTTCCTTGCCCAGGGTTGCCTTATATGCCAAGGACACCTAATGAGGTCCACGTGGGGGCCATTCTAGTCTGACTGCAGAGAGAAATTCACCACCCCAGTATCTGCAGGCATGTGTGGGGAGGAGGGCGAAGATAAAACAAAAACAGGCACCAACAAGATAAAGATACGTTTTAAGAAGAAGAAGTCTTGCTACAAGACCTTACGAATAGGGTCAGTAGGTTGCAAGGCTGGCTGCACTTCACAATCACATGGGGAGCTTGTAAAAATCCAGATGCTGAACATGCCCCCAGACAAATTAAATGAGAATCTCTGGGGATGGGACTGGGCATCAGGATTATTTAATCCTCTCCAGGTAATTGCATTATTCAGTCACGTTGGAGAACCACCAATTTACATGGTGCTGACCAAAAGGTCGGCAGTTCGAATCCACCAGCTGCTCCTTGGATACCCTTCAGGGCAGTTCTACTCTGTCTTACATGGTTGCTCATTTTGGCACAACTCGAAGAAACAGCTGCACAATCCATTAATAACTGGAATGTGGAATGTACCAAGTATCTGAATTCATACCAAGTATATGAATCTAGGAAGATTTGAAATCGTCCAAAATGAAATGGAATGCATAAACATCAATATTCTAGGCATTAGTAAGCTGCAGTGGACTGATATTGGCCCTTTTGAATCAGACAATCATATGATCTACTATGCTGGGAATTATAACTTGAAGAGGAATGGTGTTGCATTCATTGTCAAAAAGAACATTTCAAGATCTATCCTGAAGTACAGTGCTGCCAGTGATAAGATAATATCCATATGCCTACAAGGAAGACCAGGTAATACCACTATTATTCAAATTTACACACCAATCACTAAGGCCAAAGATGAAGAAACTGAAGATTTTTTAAAACTTCTGCAGTCTGAAATTGATCAAAAGTGCAATCAGGATGCATTGATAATTACTGGTGATCGGAATGCGAAAGTTGGAAACAAAGAAGGATGGGTAGTTGGAAAATATGACCTTGGTGATAGAAATGATGCCAGAGATTGCAGGATAGAATTTTGCAAGACCAGCAAATTCCTCATTGCAAATACCTTTTTTCAACAACATAAACGGCGATTATACACATGGACCTCACCAGATGGAAAACACAGGAATCAAATCGATTAGATCTGTGGAAAGAGACGATGGAAAAGCTCAATATCATCAGTCAGAACAAGGCCAGGGGCCAACTGTGGAACAGACCATCATCAATTGCTTGTATGCAAGCTCAAATTGAAGCTGAAGAAAATTAGAACAAGTCCACGAGAGCCAAAGTACGACCTTGAGTATATCCCACCTGAATTTAGAGACTATCTCATGAATAGATTTGACGCGGTGAACACTAATGACCCAAGACCAGATGGATTGTGAGATGACGTCAAGGACACCATACATGAAGAAAGCAAGGGGTCATTAAAAAGACAGGAAAGAAACAAAAGACCAAAATGAATGTGAGAAAGACTCTGAATCATGCTCTTGAACGTCGAGTAGCTAAAGCAAACGGAAGAAATGATGAAGTAAAAGAGCTGAGCAGATTTCAAAGGGTGGCTCAAGAAGACAAAGTAGAGTATTACAATGCCATGTTCGAAGACCTGAAGTTAGAAAACCAAAAGGGAAGAACAAGCTCGGCATTTCTCAAGCTGAAAAAAGTAAAGAAAAAATTCAAGCTTTGAGTTGCAGTAGTGAAGGATTCTATAGGGAGAATATGAAATGACGCAGAAGCATCAACAAAAGATGGAAGGAATACACAGAATCACTATGCCAAAAAGAATTGTTGACGTTCAGCCATTTCAGGAGCCAATGGTACTGAAGGAAGAGGTGCAAGCTGCACTGAAGACATTGGCAAAAAACAAGACCCAGGAATTGATGGAATACCAATTGAGATGTTTCAACAAACAGGTGCAGCACTGGAAGTGCTCACTTGTTTATACCAAGAAATTTGAAAGACAGCTACCTGGCCAACCGACTGGAAGAGATCCATATTTATGCCTATTCCAAAGAAAGGTGATCTAACTGAATGCGGAAATTATTGAACAATATCATTAATATCACACACAAGTAAAATTTTGCTGAAAATCGTTCAAAAGTGACTGTAGCAATTCATTGACAGGGAACTGCCGGAAACTCAAGCTGGATTCAGAGGAAGGCATGGAAGAAGGGATATCATTGCTAATGTCAGATGGATCCTGGCTGAAAGCAAAGAATACCAGAAAGATGTTCACCTGTGTTTTACTGACGGTGTAAAGGCATTCGACTGTGTGGATCATAACAAATTATGGATAACATTGTGAAGAATAGGAATTGCAGAACACTTAACTGTGCTCATGAAGAACGTGTACATAGATCAAGAGGCAGTCGTTTGAAGAGAACAAGGGGATACTGTGTGGTTTAAAGTCAGGAAAGGTGTGCATCAGGGTTGTATCCTTTCACCATACTTATTCAATATGCGTGCTGAGCAAATAGTCCGAGAAGCTGGACTATATAAAGAAGAACGGGGCATCAGGATTGGAGGAAGACTCATTGACAACCTGCTTTATGCAGATGACACAACCTTTCTTGCTGAAAATGAAGAGGACTTGAAGCACTTGCTGATGAAGATCAAAGACCACTGCCTTCAGTATGGATTACACCTCAACATAAAGAAAACAAAAATCCTCACAACTGGACCAATAAGCAACATCATGATAAATGGAGAAAAGATTGAAGTTGTCAAGAATTTCATTTTACTTGGATCCACAATCAACACCCATGGAAGCAGCAGTCAAAAAAGCAAATGATGCATTGCATTGGGCAAATCTGCTGCAAAAGACCTCTTGAAAGTGTTCAAAAGCACAGATGTCATTCTCAAGCAATGGTGTTTTTGATTGCATCATATGCATGTGAAAGTTGGGCAATGAATCAGGAAGACCAAAGAAGAATTAATGCCTTTGAATTATGGTTTTGGTGAAGAATGTCGAATATACCATGGGCTACCAAAAGAAGAACAAATCTGTCTTGGAAAAAGCACAGCCAGAATCTCCTGAGAGACGAAGATGATGAGACTTCGTCTCACATATTTTGGACGTGTTATCAGGAGGGACCAGTTCCTGGAGACGGACATCATGCTTGGTAAAGCAGAGTCAGTGAAAATGATGAACACCCTCAATGAGATGGATTGACAGTGGCTGCAACAATGGCTCAAGCATAAAAATGGTTGTGATGATGGCGCAGGCAGTGTTTCGTTCTGTTGTGCATGAGGTCACTATGCCAACCTGACAGCACGTAACAACAATAACATAGGGTTGCTATGGGTTGGAATTGACTCGATAGCAATGCGTTTGGTGGTTTTTTGGGTTTTGGTGCAGAGTAAAGGAGCCCTGGTGGCACAGTGGTTAAAGCGCTTGACTGCTAACCAAAAGGTTAGCAGTTTGAACTCACCAGCCACTTTGTGGGAGAAAGATGTGGCAGTCTAATTCTATAAAGATATGCAATCTTGGAAAGCAGTCGTACCCTGTCCTACAGGGTCTCTATGAGTCGGAGTCGACTCCACAGTAGTGGGTTTGGTTTTGGTTTGGGGTCAGAGTAAAGATCCACCCAACCCATCAATGTCCCTGTCATAAGCAGTATGACATTGATGGAACAGCTGGGTACTCATCTTCATGGAGTGTAACCCCAAGAACACGTCTCCCTTAATAATATATATGGGTCTAGTTAGTAGCACCCTAGCCTGGATTTCCTTCCTCCCCAGACACCTTACTCAGGTCAGGTGAAATTAAAAGACAGCAACAACTAAAAAACTGCTGCCATTGAGTTAATTCCAACTCATGGTGCCGCCATGTGTTACAGAGTAGAACTTCTCCATAGGGTTTTCTTGGCTGTAATCTTTATAGAAGCAGATTGCTAGGCCTTTCTTCCATATAGCTGCTGGGTGGGTGTGTTGGTTAAGATTGTGTGTCAAATTGGCTGGGCCGTGATTCTCAGTGTTTATATGTGATCACTCCCATGATTGAATATGCTGTGAGTAACCAATCAATGGAAAGGGAGTTTCCTTGGGGGTGTGGCATGCATCTGAACATAAGCAGACATTCTGGCTTTTTGCTAGCTCTGGATTCTTCGGCTGCCTCCTGTTCGTCTGACCTCCAGTTCTTGGGACTTGAGCTATGAGCTTATCTGCTGATCCTGGGATTCGTCGATCTTCGCAGCCTGTAAGCGGAGTCCTGCTTTCCAACCTGCTGATCTTGGGTTCGCCACCGCCTGCGGCTACTGAATCGGGTGAAGCCTCTCTCCTAATCCACGGACTTGGGATGTTCCAGCCTTTACAATTGCATGAGCTGTTTCTTTGATATGAATCTTTCTTTCTATATATTTATACACTTACTGGTTTTCCTTTTCTAGAGAACCCACCTGAGACATTTGGTACTGAGAGTGGTTCTAGAGAAACAAAATTGTAAGGATGGTTTTCTAAATTGGTTCTCAAGTCTGGTTAGTCTTGAAGATGTTGATGACTCTGCTTCCAGCATTAAAGAGGGCACTGCTGATCCATGGCGTGAGGTGGTGATACAAATACGCAAAATATATCCACCAGTAGATCAGGTATTGGTGAAATGTGAGGCTCAGAGTGAACACATGTGTGATATCTTTCTACAGTTTTGTTAGAATGAGAATTATAAGGAAACTGGTTGGTTGGTCCTACTTTCGCTAGACAAACTGCTGAAAGAAAGAGATGTGCTCAGGGCTTCAGAGTCAAAGCTCAAGTGCTGCATAAATGACCTCAAGGCTTCCACTTGTGCTTTGAAAGAAAGCCTTATTCTTGTAGTAATAGAGCTGAAATTGCCAAAAACCAAACCCAGAATCTTGTTGTAAGAGTGGCTGAATTACAACACCAGCTCAATTGCCAACTTTGAGAGGTGTCTGAAGTTAAAGTAAGGGCATTGATTGGGAAGAAATGGGTCCTGAAACTTGAGATGGGGACATATGGGCAGATAATCAGGAAGCTGGGGACACTGAGCCCCTAAATTCTGTTGAATCACTCCTGCCAACAGAACCACTCCCATCTGAAGAGATTACTTCATGCTTGTCTGCTAAACCACCCTGCCCAGAAAAACCATTAGCTCCTACCCTCCCATCTAATGCGATTAGCCCTAGCCCAGCTGCCTCTAAAGAGCCCTTGCCTGAGTCATTGCCTGGGGCATCTCCTGAGGCAGATGCTTTACAAGACAATGCTGAATGTTCTCAAAACATTTCCACACTACCGATTCTGGCTTCTAGACCTGTAACTAGACTGAAGTCCCAGTGGGCCCCAAAAGGTGAAGTACAAAGTGTGACCCAGGAAGAGGTACACTACACTCCAGAAGAACTGCTTGACTTTTCTAATATGTACAGACAGAAATATGGGGAATATGTGTGGGAATGGGTTTTGGGGCAGAGTAAAAAAGCCCTGGTGGTGCAGTGGTTAAAGCACTTGGCTGCTAACCAAAAGGTTGGTGGTTTGAACTCACCAGCCACCTTGTGGGAGAAAGAGGGTGTGGGATAATGGTGCAAGGAACATAAAGATGGATCAGTCTGAGTTTATTGATATGGTCCACTAAGCACAGATTCTTCATTCAGTGTTTCAGCTCGGGAAGTTAGAAAAGGATCTAATAGTTTATTTGGTTGGATTGCTAAAGCATGGATTATGAGGTGACCTACACTAAATCAAGTTCCAATACCAGAACTGCCGTGGTATACTGTAGAAGAAGGTATCCAAAGACTTATGGAAATTGGCATGCTAAAGTGTTTTATCAGGTTAGACCCACAGACCCACACATGGAGTGGCCAGAGGATACTACTTTTACCACAACTGTGAGGAACAAATTTGTGAAGGGAGCTCCAGTATCCTTGAAGACTGCTGTGATTGTTATTTTACGTAAGTCAGATTTGACAGTGGGAACTGCCCTAACTGCATTAAGACACCTAACTACAATGGGGCTGATTGGACCCTGTGGTAGTAGGGGCCAAGTAGCTGCTCTCAACTGACAAAGACAAAGTAGGCGTGGTTACAGTAATGGACAGAGAGGTCAAAGCAGTAATCAGAATAGTCTGACTCGTACAGACTTACGGTGTTGGCTACTTAGTCATGGTGTCCCTAGGAGTGAAATAGATAGGATATCTACTAAATATTTACTTGATCTGTACAAGCAGATGAATTCTAGGTCAGGTGAACAGCAGTCTAACTCAAATTGCCAGAATAGAGAGTCATGGTCCCTCAATCAATTCCCAGATTTTAGCGAGTTTAAAGACCCACAACCCCTTGAATGAAGGGGAGACCGGGTCCTCTTGAGAAAGGACTCCAATACACTGCCAAAAATTTTTATGGTTAATCTTTCTCCCAGCCTTTCCCAGAGGGATCTACAGACTTTTATAAGAGTGACTTTTCATCGGGGAAAAAAGAAATAATCAGACTTTTTGGGGATTACTGGATACTGACTTTGAACTGACACTGATTCCAGGAGACCCAGAATGTCACTGTGGTCCACCAATCAGAGTGGGGACATTTGGGTTAGGTAATTAACGGAGTCTTGGCTCATGTCCATCTCACAGTAGGTCCAGTGGGTCCCCGAACCCATCCTGTAGTGATTTCCCCAGTTCCAGAATGCATAATTGGAATAGATATACTCAGCAACTGGCAGAACCCCCACACTGGATCCCTGACAAATAGAGTATGGGCTATTATGGTAGGAAAAGCTACATGGAAGCCATTAGAACTGCCCCAACCTAGGGAAATAGTAAACTAAAAGCAAATATCACATTCCTGGAGGGATTGCAGAGATTACTGCCACCATCAAGAACTTGAATATCGCAGGGGTGGTGATTCCCACCACATCCACATTCAACTCGCCTATTTAACCTGTGCAAAAAACAGACGGATCTTGGAGAACGGCAGTAGATTATTGAAAACTTAACCAGCTGGTGACTCCAATTGCAGCTGCTGTTCCAGATGTAGTTTCATTGCTTGAGCAAATTAATACATCTCCTGGTACCTGGTATGCAGCTATTGACCTGGCTGATGCTTTTTCTCCATACCTGTTTCAAAGGACCACCAGAATCATTTTGCCTTCAGCTGGCAAGGCCAGCAATACACCTTCATTTGCCTACCTCAGGGATACATGAACTGTCCAGCCGTATGTCATAATTTAGTCCGCAGGGACCCTGATCACCTTTCCCTTCCATGAGACGTCACACTGGTCCATAACATTGATGACATTATGCTGATTGGAGCTAGTAAGGAAGAAGTGTCAATGACTCTGGACTTACTGGTAAAACATTTCCCTGCTAGAGGGTGGGAAATTAATCCCACAAAGATTCAAGCACCTTCCACCTCAGTGAAATTTCTAGGGGTCCAGTGGGGCATTTTGAGACATTCCTTCTAAAGTGAAGGATAAGTTATTGCATCTGGCTGCTCCCACAACTGAAAAGGAGGCACAATGCCTAGTGGGCCTCTTTGGATTTTGGAGGCAACATGTTCCTCATTTGGGTGTGCTACGCTGGCCTATTTATCAAGTGACTTGAAAAGCTGCTACTTATGAGTGGGGCCCAGAACACGAGAAGGCTCTGCAACAGGTTCAGGCTGCTGTTGCAAGCTGCTCTGCCACTTGGGCCATATGATCCAGCTGATCCAATGGTGCTTGAAGTGTCAGTGGCAGATAGAGATGCTGTTTGGAGTCTTTGGCAGGTGTCTATTGGTGAATCATAGCGCAGACCCTTAGGATTTTGGAGCAAAGCTCTACCATCCTCTCCAAATAACTACTTTCCTTTTGAGAAACAACTTTTGGCTTGTTACTGGGCCTTAGTAGAGACTGAACACTTAACCATGGGACACCAAGTCACCATGCAGCCTGAACTGCCCATCATGAACTGGGTGTTGTCTGACTCACAGAGTCATAAAGTTGGACGTGCACAGCAGCACTCCATCATTAAATGGAAGTGGTTTGTACGAGACTGGGCCTAAGCAGGGCCTGAAGGCACAAGTAAGTTGCATGAAGAAGTGGCCCAAATGCCCATGGTCTCCACTCCTGTCACATTTCCTTCCATCTCCCAGTCTGCACCTATGGCCTCATATGGAGTTCCTTATGATCAGTTGACTGAAGAAGAGAAGACTGGTTCTGCATAATATTCAGGCACCACTAGAAAGTGGACAGAGACAGCACTGCCGCCCCTTTCTGGGACCTCCCTGAAGGACAGTGGTGAAGGGAAATCCTCCCAATGGGCAGAACTTTGAGCAGTGCACCTGGATGTTCACTTTGCTTGGAAGGAGAAATGGCCAGATGTGCGATTATATACTGATTCATGGGCTGTGGCCAATGGTTTGGCTGGATGGTCAGGACTTGGAAGGAACATGATTGGAAAATTGGAGACAAGGATTTATAGGGAAGAGGTATGTGGATAGACCTCTCTGAATGGGCCAGATGAGTGAAGATATTTGTGTCTCATGTTAATGCTCAGCAAAGGGTGACCTCAGCAGCAGATGATTTTAACAATCACGTGGATAGAATGACATGTTCTGTGGAATCTAGTCATTCTCTTTCCCCAGCTACTCCCATCATTGCTCAATGGACTCATGAACAAAGTGGTCATGGTGGCAGGGATGGAGGTTATGCATGGACCCAGCAACATGGACTTCTACTCACCAAGGCTGACTTGGCTACAGCCACTGCTGAGTGCCCAATCTGCCAGCAGCAGAGACCAACATGTGTCCCTGATATGGCACCATCCCTTGAGGTGATCAGGGAGCAACCTGGTGGCAAGTTGATTACATTGGACCACTTCCATCATGGAAAGGGCAGCGTTTTGTCCTTACTGGAATAGACACTTACTCTGGATATGGATTTACCTTCCCTGCCTGCAATGCTTCTGCCAAAACTACCATCTGTGGACTTACAGAATGCCTTATCCACCATCATGGTACCCCACGCAGCATTGCCTTGGATCAAGGGAACTCACTTCACAGCAAATGAAGTGCAGCAGTGGGCCCATGCTCGTGGAATTCACTGGTCTTACCATGTTCCCCATCATCCTGAAGCAGCTGGATTGATAGAATGATGGAATGGCCTTCTAAAGACACAATTATTTTGCCAGCTAGGTGGCAATACCTTGCATGGTTGGGGTAGTGTTCTCCAGGAGGCTGTATATGCTCTAAACCAGTGTCCAATATATAGTGCTGTTTCTCCCTTAGCCGGGATTCATGGGTCCAGGAATCAAGGGGTGGAAATGGGAGTGGCACCACTCACTATTACCCCTAGTGACCTACTTGCAAGGTTTTTGTTCCCTGTCCCCTCAACCTTATGCTCTGCAGGCCTAGATGTCTTAGTTCCAAAGGTAAGAATGCTCCCACGTGGAGACACATCACTGATTCCACTGAACTGGAAGCTAAGAATGCCACCTGGCCACTTTGGACTCTTTGTGCCTCTGGATCAACAGGCAAAGAAGGGAGTTACCATACTGGCTTGTGTGATTGATCCTGATTACCAAGAGGAAATCAGATTGATATTACATAACGGAGGTAAAGAAGAGTATATCTGGAATGCAGGAGAGTCCTTAGGGCGTCACTTAGTACTACCATGCCCAGTGATTAAAGTCAGCGGAAAACTATAGCAACCTAATTCCAACATGACTACTAATGACCCAGACCCTTCAGGAATGAAGGTTTGGGCCACCGCACCAGGCAAATAACCATGACCCGCCGAGGTGCTTGCCAAGGGCAAAGGGAATACGGAATGGGTGGTGGAAGAAGGTAGTTCTAAATACCAGTTACAGCCATGTGACCAGTTGCAGAAACAGGGACTGTTATTGTTATGAGTATTTCTGCTTTGTATGTGTGCATCAAATATTTTTGTTTCCTTCGCTCATAAAATATAAGATGTAAACGGGGCTAGTGTGTTTTTGATTGTATGCATGTTAGTTGTATCATGTTAGGTGCAAGTATAACTTTCTAATTGTCTTTATTCAGAGATTATGTATGGTTTAAGGAGATGTGTACATGTGCCAAGTTGACAAGGGGTGGACTGTGATGGTTAAGATTGTTTGTCAACTTGGCTGGGCCATGATTCTTAGTGTTTATATGTGATCACTCCCATGATTGAATATGCTGTGAGTAGCCAATCAGTGGAAAGTGAGTTTCCTTGGGGGTGTGACATGCATCTGAATATAAGCAGACATTCTGGCTTCTTGCTAGCTCTGGGTTCTGCGACTGCCTCCTGTTCACCTGACCTCCGGTTCTTAGGACTTGAGCTATGAGCTTATCTGCCAATCCTGGGATTCGTCGATCTTCACAGCCTGTAAGCGGAGTCCTGCTTTTCAACCTGTTGATCTTGGGTTCGCCAGCCCTTGCAGCTACTAAATTGGGAGAAGCCTCTATCCTAATCCATGGATCCACAATTGCGTGAGCTGTTTCTTTGATATCTCTCTCTACATATACTTATACGCTTTACTGATTTTGCTTCTCTTAGAGAACCCAGCCTAAGACAGTGGTTTGAACTACCAAACTTTTGGTTAATAGATGAGGGCAAACCGTTTGCACCATCCAGGGAACCAAGTGAAATCTCTGACTTGTAATTATGCCTTGTTCTGTGGACCAGGTGGGGGTATCTGTTGCATCCTATCATGATATTCAGAGCCCTGGTTGCGCAGTGGTTAAGAGCTCGGCTGCTAACCAAAAGGTTGGCAGTTCGAGTCTACCGGCTGCTCCTTGGAAACCCTATGGGGCAATTCTGTGTCCTATAGGTCCACCAGAAGTCAGAATCATCTTGACGGCAATGGGTTTGGTTGTTTGTTTATCATGATATTCTTTCCTGAACACTTTCTGTTGGCTCTTTATGGTTAGTATGAGCTTTATAAAGAGGACCAAAACTAAACCAAACCCACCGCTGTCGAGTCAATCCTGACTCATAACAACCCTATAGGAAAAAGTAGAACTGTCCCATGAGGTTTCCAAGGGGTGCCTGGTGGATTTGAACTGCCAAACTTTTGGTGAGTAGCCGAACTCTTAACTGCTACACCACCAGGGTTTCCTTATAAAGGGGGTAGGGGTAGGGGTGGACTTTAACAACAGTGATTTCCCTGACTGAACCAGAACCCCATGTTACCCAATACTGGACTCAGTCTCATAGGGATTCCAGAAAACACTCCTATAGCCTTTCATTGAATCTAACAGTATTAAAACATTTTAGTTCGAAAGCCAGAGGGGAGTTTTAAAATCATCTACTGTGACCCCAGTATTTGGTATTAAATCACCTGACTTTTACCCCCATATCTGATATAAAAACACAAAGCATGTCAGGGCCCAGCAGTGTTTTAGAAGTGGTACCAGGCTTTCATTTACTCGCCTGAGGCCCTCCCAGGACCTTAGCCACCACCCTCCTCTCCCACTCCATCACAGACAGCTAGTTTTCATTCCTGCATGGGCTCATAGAAGGGGTGTGAAAGGCAAGGTGTCATCATGAAAAAGAGCTGAAGGTCAAGACCAGCTACAAAACTGTCAGAAGACTTAGCTTTGAGGCCTGTTAGTGCCCTGTAAATGTTCATTAAGTGAACATAGCCAGTGAAAACAGTGTGCTCTGCAAAGTCTCAAAAAAAAATTATCTCTATCACCCAGCTTAGCTACACTAAATACCTTAAGTATTCACCAGCCAAATCACTTGGTTCTTAGAAATAATTTTTTTTAAAAAGAAACTTTTACAAGAAATAACTCTTAAATAATGCATGTAACCACCCAAATGATTTCAAATTTCTGAGGGGAAAGGAAAAAAAAAAAGACATCCATGATGCATGTACTCAGTTTAGAAAAGGGATGTATGATAAAAGCTAAGCATTGTAAGAAAAGTCGAAGACAAAAATTTGTAATTTGCTGAAGATTATTTTAAATAATAGCTCCTATTTGTTGTTCCAATCACTTCACACAAATTATACCCTTCAACACAACCTTATGAAGTGCAGGTAACTGTCCACATTTTACAGATGAGAGAGTAGGCTGAACAGTGAAATAATTTACCAAAATCCATGAAGCTAATAAGTGGCCAGGCCAGAATCTAAACCTAGAGTGTCTGATTCTAAAACTCCACTCTACCACACTGTATTATTTTTGTTGGAATCAGTCAGTAAAAATTTTTCTATATAGAGAACCCTGTTTTAGGTATTTTGGGAGATGCCTTGGGAACATAGCTGCTTCTAGTGTGAGCAGTAGTCCCAAATCTTTATACTTGATCTACCAAACACTAGCTACGTGTTCTCAGTCAAGTCACGCCACCTCTCGGGGCCTCATTTCCACATTGATTAAGGAAAGGTCTGAGATGAAAATAGTTTCTATACAGCTTTCCAATTCCCAAACCATGCTGTTGTTGTCGTTGTTAGCTGCCATCAAGTTGGCCTGGACTGATGGTAACCCCATGCATAATGGGATGGAACCGTTGTGATCCCTAAGGCTTTCATTGGCTGATTTTCATAAGTAGACAACCAGACCTTTCTTCCTAGTCTGTCAATCTGGAAACTCCCCTGAAACCTGTTCAGCATCATAGCAACACACAAGTCCCCACTGGCAGACTGGTGGTGGCTGTGTTTGAGGTACATTAGCCAGGAATCAAAACCGGGTATCCCTCATGGAAGATGAGAATTCTACTAATGAACTATCATTGTTGTCTCCAAAATTGTAAGTTTATGTAATTAGGTAAAAAACATAAAGAAAATAGAAAATATGTCGATTATATTAGCAGAGAGAGAAGACATGGTTCTCACTCTTGTCCCAGGAACCATGTAGTTACCAAATCAAAGGCTGGTTACTAAATTATAGAGCACTTAGTACTCAGAAGCATACTAAGAAAATGCCAATACTTGTGTTCAAAAACCTATACTCTGATAGAGAGGATTTATGTGATAAACGCTATGAGAACACAACAACTAAAGAAGGATGGGGGTTCAGAAAAGAGAGAAGGAACATGGCAGTTGGGGTGGGGAGGCTCATGGCCTAGTGATTCATCTAAATGTGGCGGATTTGTACCCACACAATAAAGGAAAGAAATGAAAAAAGAAAAAAATGGTATGAACACAGGTTTGGGGTCAGAAAAAGATTAGTTGATTCCAGCAATAGTAAGTAGTTTAGGACCAGATTTCTGGTCTGACAGATACTGGAGAAACCCTGAGAGTATGTCCCCCAGGCACCCTTTTAACTAAGTGCTGAGGTCACTCCTGAGGTTCACCCTTCAGCCAAAGATTAGATAGGCCCATAAAACAACCAATAATACATGTAGCTCAAACAAGTATATGAGACTAAATGGGTACACCAGCCCAGGGGCAAGGTCAAGGAGTCAGGAGGGGACAGGAAAGCTGAACAAATGGAAACGGGGAACCCAAGGTTGAGAAGGGGATAGTGTTGACACATCGCAGGGTTGGCAACCAATGTCACAGAACAATGTTATTAATTGTTTAATGAGAAACTAGTTTGCTCTGTACAATAACAAAAAGATAGTAAGTAGTTTAGGGAGGGTATGGGGGATTAAATTGGAGCAATGGAAGAACAGGCTGAGAGATAGACTGGAAAGAGATTTGGAAGAGCCTTAAATACAAAGCCTCTGGGCATTTTACGCTGATCAGAAACACTGGAGGACCATCGACAATTTTAGACTGAGGAGGACAAGATTAATTTGGAAGTTGTGTATAAGATGCTGGAATGGGAGTGACTATAAGCAAGGGCCCAATTTAGTTAGCTATACTGTAATCCTGTGAGGCACTGGTAGTTCAGTTATAGAATTCTTGCCTTCCATGCCCGTGATCCAGGTTCAATTTTCAGCCAATGGGCCTCACGTGCAGCCACCACCCATCTGTCAGTGAGGCTTACTATGATGCTGAACAGGTTTCAGTGGAGCTTTCAGACAAAGATGGACTAGAAAGAAAGGCCTGGTGATCGACTTCCAAAAATCAGTCAATGAAAACCCTATGGATCACAATGGAACATTGTTGGATCCTCCAGCCATCATGGGGCTGGCACGTGCATACAGCCCCCATGAGGCCCGATTCTATGGCAGCTAACAACAACATGACCTAGGCCAGGTGTTTAAAATTAGAGAACAGAAATACCTTTCATTCTCAAATTTAAAATTAATAGAACTATATGAGGGAGAAAGTCTTGTTACCCTAAAAACACCCTGATACAACTATTATAGCCACTTGGGTTTTCATTCCTGCTCCGACCAAAGACGTTTCAAAGGAAGAAACTCACAGAATTTGGTGACTGATTAGATACAGAACAAGGGGGAAAAAAAAAAAGTATTAAAGATGACTCAGACGTTTAGAGTCTGAGACTAGTGGCCCTCTTTGAAAGAAGTATACATTCCAAAGTCAGAAGTTAATTTAGGGAAGGATTAGCAAAACTGGCTTTATACTTGTTGAGTTTAAACTGCCATGGCTGGGTCTTTTCATGGAGATGCACAGCAAGAGGTTGAAATGGAGGAAGGACTGAAGACAGCACAGACAGAGAGATGACTGACGTGGTGACCAAGGAAGAGAGTTTAAAACAGGAACACATAGAGGCCGAGGAACTCCACATCAGGGAGTACAGATAATAAAGGGAAGAAGAGGGTAGTGGGGAGAGAAGAGGGCGAAGCAATTTCCTGAGGGCCTGGTGATAGGAAACTGTGAGTCAGATGTTATGACTCTTCACTCTAAGTGAGGCAACCGAGGCTCAGGGAAGTGGAGAAACTAGTTCCAAATCACCAGATCGCAAGGGGTGGGATGGGGCTTAGGATATCAGCCCGTCTGCTACAGGAAATCTCCCTGTTGACAACACCGCACCAGTTCCTTCCTCTGTGTCACCAAAGTCCAGTATGTGTCTGTCAGTTCCTCAAATCGAAAGAACCGGTCTATTGCATAGTTGCATTAATGACTTGGCCTAGAATTTTTTCCAAAGTATGTACCTTAAAATGGCCAAGGAAAATTAAACATTGTATAATGAGACATTTTTGTCATGCCACTGCAAAGGTGAGTACTTCTGCTTTGTAGTCTAAGTGAACTGTACTAAAAAAAAAAATAAAAAGCAAACAAATGAGCAGATGTCTATTTATAGAGGATTGTATTCGCCAGGATTCACAAATTAAGATATCAGTGTACTGCAGTAGATTTAGTATTTTTTTTCTCTAGGTGCAAGCTGAGCAATATCTAGAAAAAGTGGCCTAATACCACGGGACATTTTTTACCCGGCAAATAGCATTTTGCTCTGCACCTGGCTTCTCTGTGTTTGAGGAAATTTCAGCAACCAAATAGAAGTGTAATGCCTGACCCGCAAGAGAAGATGCTTCTTGGCTGAGTCCCGATTTTGTGAGACAGCAGCGAATTTTTGCTGCCAAACTGAAGGAAGAGGCAGGAACCAGAAAATGTGTGTGCACACATGTGCATGTGTGTGTGTGTACGTGTGTGTGTGATGGGAGGCAACATAGCCCAGGGACTGAGAGGATGGCTTTGCGAGTCAGACAGACTTTGAGCTCAAACCCCAAGTCCGTCGCTCCCTTGCTTTCTGTGTGCCACGGTCCTCAACTGCTCTGAGCCACAGGTTCCTCTTTTAGAAAACAGGTGTGATAATGTTATTCACCTTGTAGGGTTTTTGTGAAGAATAAATGAGATCATGTATATAAAACATTTGGCACATTACTTAGACCATAATAAATACTCAATACATATTAGCAAGAATTAGTAATAATGGCAGATATATACCAAGACTTGCCCACTTTTCATGTAATCTATAAAAAGGGCATGTCATGATATAGGAGCTGAAAACTCTATTAAAAGAAATATAAAAATTCCAAGATGCTAATAGTATTGAGATCATCCAGTTATTCTCTCTCCACCCAATAGAATTTGTTGTTTGGCAAAAAATAGGCCATTTTACAAAGTCTCAGATTTGTTTAGACATTGGCCTCTTTCCCTACTTCCACTGTAGTCTCATGTATAATTTGTTTGCCTTGATTTATGATCTTGCAAATTAAGAACCAGACTTCCAAGAGTCCATTAGAGTTCCAAAAGATGAGGAGAGAAGAATGGAAATTTACATTTAAGGAGCACCTACAATGTGCTACTCTCGGTTTTAGACATAACCTTGCCGTTAGTAAAATATTATTGCATCCAGTTTCACGTGATGAAAAAGATGCTCAAAAAGAGAAAATGACGGGACCAAAGGATGCAGGTGGCAAAGTCAAGATTTGAACCCAGTTCTGGTAGCTTTAAACTTACGCTCCTTCCACTACACGTGTTGCCTTATATTTGTTGGTGCATAATTAAAGCTAAATGTTTCCTCGGTAATTCCCAGAAGTATTCATTAATGGAGCCCTGGAGGTGCAATGGTTAAGAGCTACTGCTGCTAACCTAAAGGTCGGCAGTTTAAACCCACCACCAGCTCTGCGGGAGAAAGATGTGGCAGTCTGCTTCCATAAAGATTACAGCCTTGGAAACCCTATGGGGCAGTTCTACTCCATCCTATAGGGTCTCTATGAGTCAGAATCAACTCGATGGCAGTGGGTGTGGTTTGTGGTTTATTCATTGATGAACAAATGTTTTTCTACCACTTTTCTTTCAGTTGTCAAATAAAGGTTGTTTACCTAAATGATGAGCATTTCCCCAAGGTAAATTGTACTTTCTCATGAAGTCAAATGATCCTGCTATAAAGAAAGCAATTTATTTCAAACAATAATTGCAGTTACTGCTGAAAATTCTCCTTTTCCTCTAAGTCTTCTGTGATAACTCTTTTCTCTCCTTCCTACATGCCAGTCTTGTGTTTCCAAAGCATTTGGCATCTCCTTAGTGTCTTCTGCCATGTATGGGTTAATCAAAATGCAAATCTAAATCTCAGGGAGATTTGAATTTATTCAGAGCAAGTATAATGTCTATCTTTGTATCCTTCACGCCATAGTGTAATACCATACACATAGTAGACACTGAATAAAAGTTTGTTAAACTGTATTTACCAGACTGTCTTCTTTATGAACCGGGGATTCATTGACTTACTGAAATACTGCAGGTAGGTTAAGTAAGACGAAGACTGCAAACATTGTCCCAGCCTTTGGTCATTTCCCTTTTCTTAACTCATAGCTTAGGAACACTTTCTCTGACCTCTACACCAGGTTAGAACTTTGATAGGTAGAAAAGAGAGGAAAAGGTTTTCTAGAATAGAGAAGGTAAGATGATGTTGAGTTTATTTGGGAAATTTATGGAAGTGAGTTTATTTTCACATTCATCATCTTTCTCTACTCCACACCAGTTTTACCTTGAAGAGTGGTACCGTTGTCCACCCAGATCTTGGTGCCTCTTTGTCTGCTACATCCATTACTTAAAGACATTTTACTGCAGAAGATACAGGAATGGCCAAAATAAGCCCAGGAAAAAATGCTCAATGACATTATTCATCGGGGAAATGCAAATCAAAACCACAATGAGATACTACTACACAACCACTAGAACGTCTAAAATGAAAAAGACCGAGAAAATTCTGGTATTGGTGAGGAAGTGGAATGACAGGAACTTTTATACATTGCTGACGAAAATGTAAAGTGATACAACCTCTTTGGAAATTTCTTATAAAGTTAAACGGATACCTACAATACAACTCCACAATTCTACTTCTAAGTATCGAGCCAGGGGAAATAAAAACATGCATACGAAAAAACTTGTATGTGAATGTTTTGCTATGCTTTATTCATAATAGCCACAAACTGGAAACAATCGAAATGTCCATCAACAACTGCATGGATAAATAAGTTGTGATACTTCCATAAAATGGAATGCTATTTGGCAATAAAAATCAACAATCTACACTTCCGGGCAACATGGTGCTATAGTCAGAAGCACCACGCCGTCCCTCCGCAGCAAAGATCAGAAATACTAACTCAGAGTCACATGACAATCCTGAAACCCTAAGCATCAAATGAAGAGATAAAGAACTCAGCCAAGCACCAAATGGAATAAGACTGACCGAGAACAGAGCCCAAGGAGAGATACATGCAGAGGTCCCCTATCAGCTACTGCAGCATGGATCCGCCATCCTGGACTCTATTGGAGATCAGTGAACAGGTACAAGAAAGCAGCTTCATGGAGCTTCCAGCAGGAGACAGAACAACCAGCAACCCATAATATAGGCTTTCCCACCCCCATCCTTCTTCACCCCCACTTAGCCTCCTCTGCTTCCTGCAGCCACAGTCTATTGGCCGGAAGCACGACCTTACCCTCAGTGCCGCTTGGATTTCACCCCCTCACACTGGCGAGCTCCCTGAGTGCCATTTGTTGGCTGTTGGTGTTGCTTTTTTCTGCTTCTTTAGATTTCTTCCTTACCTCTCACTACCTCCCCCTCCTTTCTCTCAAATATCTGGCTCTGTGCACCATCTTTGCTTCTTCCTGAAAGGCTGCAAAACACTGCTCGACTGTGAAACTGATTCCCGGCTTGGGCTGCCACACTGGTGGGTTCCCCGGGGCTTTTTTGTTTGTTTGTTTGTTTGCTCTGATTTGTTCTGTTTTGATTTGTTTGTTTGTTTTCTTTTTCTTTTCTCAGCTTGGGAGCCCCTTCTAGCCAGGCAGTACTGTGAGGCTTGAAAGCTAGTCCCTTACTCTGCACAGATGCACAAGAACATCCCTGGAGGCATTTCTTTTTTCTTGTTTTTTGTTTGGTTTGTTTTTGTGTTTTTTTCATTTCTTTGTTTAATTTTCTTCTCTCTCTTATTCCCTTTTTGTCTTTTTTCATTTCCAGTTTCTCAATTTATTCATTTTTTTCTTTTACCCTTTTTCTTTTCTTTTCATTTTTGTTTTTCCCCATTTCTTATTCTCTCATCTCTCCGCTCCAATAGCAAGCTCCCTTAGCACTCTTTTTTGTTTGTGTGTATGTTTTTGGTTCCTGTTGCTCTCTCCTCTCTCTCATCTTTCCCATACCCATCTTAGCTCCACACATCACAATCTACCCCCTCCTTCCTGCCTACCTGCACCGTGCGCTGAACATCACACTCCCAAGCAGCACAGGCACACCCTACTGGAACCTGCCCTGCACTGATTCCCAGTCCACACTGTCAGCCCTGGTACGTGCCACAAAAAAGCTATCCTAGCAACTCCCCTTCAGCTGGGCCTGCCCTGCTGCACCATACCTGAGTGACTGACACTGCCCATTGGAGAAGGAGGTGAAAAGTATTGCCCCCACAGACGAGCAAACAACAAAGAATGCACAGTCCACCTGCTCAGACATAACCAAATAAAACAAAAAAGCAGGATGAAACAAACAAATCTACAAATCAATAAATGAGGAAAATAACCACTGAATGCCACGAAGACAGCAGACAATATCAAAACATTTACAAAAACAAGACAGGATGGTTCCAGTAGGC
>NW_004443971.1:7640844-7654909 GCF_000243295.1 Trichechus manatus latirostris
GAAACAACCTAGATGCCTATCAACAGATGAATGGAGAAACAAACTATGGTACATACACACAATGGAGTATTATACAAAGATAAAGAACAATGATGAATCTGTGAAGCATCTCAAAACATGGATGAAACTGGAGGACATTTTGCTGAGTGAAATAAGTCAATCACAAAAGGACAAATATTGTATGAGACCTCTACTGTGTAACTCATGTAAAAGTTTACACACAAAAGGAAACGATCTTTGTTGGTTACAAGGGATGGGAGGGGTGGGGGGGGGACTAAATAGATAAGTGGTAGCTTTGGTGAAGGGTAAGACGGTACACATTACTGGGGAAGCCAGCACAACTTGTACAAAGAAAGGTCATGGAAGCTCCATAGACACTTCGAAATTACCTGAGAGACTGAATTGCTGGGCAGAGGGCTGTGGGGACCATGGTCTTGGGGAACATCTAGCTCAATTGGCATAAAACAGTTTATAAACACAATGTTCTACGTTCTACCTTGGTGAGTAGCGTCTGGGTCTTAAAAGCCTGTGAGCAGCCATCTAAGATACTCCACTGGTCTCACCCCTTCAGGAGCAAGGGACATTGAAGAGAACAAGATACAAGGAAAAGATTAGTCCAAAGGACTAATGGACCACAGCTACTACGGCCTCCACCAGACTGAGTCCAGTACAGCTAGATGGTGCCTGGCTACCACCACTGACTGCTCTGACCAGGATCACAATAGAGGGTCCTGGACAGAGCTGGAGAAGGATGTAGAACAGAATTCTAACTCACAAAAAATAGACCAGATTTACTGGCCTGAAAGAGACTGGAGAAACCCCGAGAGTATGGCCCCTGGACACCCTTTTAGCTCAGTGGTGAAGCCCCCCCACCCCCGAAGTTCACTGTTCAGCCAGGGATTGGACAGCCTCATAAAAGAAAACAGGACTAATGAGGCACAGCAGTCCAAGGACAAGGACTAGAAGCCAGGAGGGGACAGGAAAGCTGGTGATAGGGAACCCAAAGTTGAGAAGGGACCGTGTTGACATGTCATGGGGTTGTTAACCATTGTCATAGGGCAATATGTGTACTAACTGTTTAATGAGAAACTATTTGTTCTGCAAAACTTCATCTAAGGTACAAAAAAAGAAGAATTATCTATGTGAGATCAAATCGACAACAGCAGCTCAAAAGGTTTGATGGGAAGCCTAGGGGGCAGTGAGTTGAAGAATGGTGATGGAATAATTTGGAAAACGATAGTGAGAATAGCAGCACAACTGGAAGAATGTAATCGATGTCACTGAATTGTACATGTAGAAACTTTCAAAATGGTGTAACTTTGGCTATGTATATTTTCACCAAAAAAACTTCCTCAAGGTCGGGAAGGGAGAGTGTTGACATGTCGTGGGGTTGTTAACCAATGTCATAAAACAATATGTGTGCTGACTGTTTAATGAGAAACTATTTGTCCTGTAAACCTTCATCTAAAGTAAAATAAAAAAAAATATGTGTTGTAAATCCTAACCCCTATTCCTGTGGTTATAATCCCACTTGGGAATGGGTTTTCTTTGGTACGTTAATAAGTATTAGTGTAGCGTGTGTCTTAAATCAATCTCTTCTGAGATATAAAAGAGATTAAACAAGCAAGCAAACAAAGATGGAGGAAAATAGATGCCATGGCATATGAAGATCACCAAGGAGCCAAGGAACAGGAGCTGAAAGAGACAAGGACCTTCCCCCAGAGCCAACAGAGAGAGAAAGTTTTCCCATAGAGCCAGCACCCTGAATTCGGACTTATAGCCTGCTAAATTATGAGAAAATAAATTTGTATTAAAAAAAAAAGAACAAACTAGTGATACATATAACAACAGGGACGAATCTTAAAAGCATGCTGCTCGAAGGGAACTAGACACAAGACTGCTTACTGTATGGTTTCATTTATATGAAGTTACAGCACATGCAAAACTAATTTATGGTGACAGAAATCAAGTTAGTGGCTTTCTGGAGTGGACAGTGCAAAGGGCTGGGGATACTGACTGCAAAAGAGCAAAAGGGAACTTTTAGGGGCAAGAAAAATGTGGGGTGGTGGTTCCACAATGTATGCATTTGTCAGAACTCATCAAACTGAATACTTTAAATGTTACCATTTTATTTTATGTTCGTTAAATCTCAATGACGTTGATTAAAAATAATGAAATGGGATCAAGGATTTCAGTTGTGGAGTTGGTGGGGTTTGGCAACGGGGACCCAAATAGATTGTTTTATCAAGAATTGTTGTTACCATCGAATCAATTCGGACTCATTCCGACCCTATAGGACAGGGTAGCAAAAATTAGCACAGCTAAATATAGTGTTTCTCTTTTTCTTCCCTAATTTGGTAGATCACTTTTAAGCAGTGTTAGCTTTACATATGAAACCACCCTGAGCTTGTCAGGAACAACATTAGTGAGCTTTGCTGACTTCCAAAAATCTGAGTTGTTGTACATGACAGAAAATTGTCAAAGTTTCAAAAACAATTATTAGTATGTTGCATCAAACGTTTGATTTGGATAGTATACCCTCAGTTGCTTACTATATTCTGAGAGGCACAGCGTCAAATCAGAGTGCTCACCAACCACTAGAGTATCCACCCAAACTTCCGATACAACTTCAACCAAATGAGAGCAAAGGGCATTCCATCCATACAATTTAGACACTGGCCAGCTCTGCTTGCTCCTTCTGTTCCCAGAGCTAGTGAGACGAGTTTCTGGCTCTCTTCTAAATGACCCACCCTGCTCAGTGAGTCCACATTCCATCTTGTGCCCAGATAGTGTGGAGAACAGAAGTGATGTCAGCAACCATTTACATGTGTGTAGGACTTGGTTGTCTCTGGGGTGCTTTTCAGTGATATCTCATTTAATCCCCAGGTCCCCTCTGTGAGGTAGGTGTTGTATCACTTTCTTTTTATAGCTAAGTGAATTGTAAGGCTTGCCTGACAAGCCTAAAGTCACACATCTGTTCATGATCAGGACCAACTTAAACCTAAAGCATCTGTTGGCAAATTTTGTGTTTAGCTCATCACACCACCACACCCCACAATAAACTGCAAAATAAAAAGCAGACCCCTGCAGGAAGCATGTTTTAAAGGGTCTGCTGACTCCAAGCATCAGAATTTTCACCAGAAGTGTCAGTGGGGTCTAGTTGGCTCAGATATGTTTTGTTTTGGTTTTTTTAGGTATAATTATTTTTAATGGTTATAAATATATACACATAAACAACATTTGCTAATTTCAACATTTTACAATTTAGTGAAATTAATTATATTAATCATGGTGTGCAGCCATTATCTATCACTGGTAACTTTCCTATCACCATAATCATAAACCCACTGCTTCCCAAACAGTGGCTGCCTATTCCCTTCTCCTCCTGCTCCTGGTCACCACTAATAAATGCTGGTTTCTTGCCTATTGTTATTTCATGTATTTGTCCTTTTGTGATTGACTTATTTCACTCAGCATAATGTTCTCAAGGTTCATCCATGTTGTAGCATGCATCAGGACTTAGCATTTCTCTTTATGGCTGAACAGTATTTCATTGTATGTATGTACCTTATTTTGTTTATCCGTTTATCCATTGATGGGCATTTAGGCTGTTTCTACCTTTTGGCTATTGTGAACAGTGCTGCAATGAACATTGGAGTAAATGTGTGGTGAGATGGATCAATTTTGTTTGGCATTTCTCACTATGGTCTTGTAACTCCCACCAAATGACTAGTGGGACTATGCAAATGAAGTGCTTGTAGCCCACCAAGAGGGTTGCATAGCTTGCTAATAATGCAAATGAGGAAAGAGCATGCCACTCTTGTGGGGGTGGGACCATGCAAATAAACTATATTAGTCAGTTTTGCCATCCCACGAGGCTTAAAACGAGCCATCCCAAAGGCTAACAGGGGGTGGATCTCATCACCACCAAGAAAGAAGAGCCAGAAAAGGAGCACGTCCTTTGATCCCAGGGTCCCTCTGCTGAGAATCTCCTAGACCCATGAGACAGTGAGAGAGAGCTGTGACACCAGAGATGGCACAAGACAGTGAGAAGCAGTGGCAGAGAAATAGCAGCAGAAGAACCAGAAGACCAGTGCGAGATGGTGCAGTGGGCTTCCTGGCCCATGGAACAAGGCAGTTATAGTGGGTGTGCTGACCACAGATCAAGAGAGCTGAGTGCCTTTGGGACAAGGCTTACTGGTGAAGTGGGGTGCCCCGGGGCACTTATTGGCAGAGCTAAAGAGCTTTGTAACACTTGCCCAAGCAGGGCAGAGGCCTGGCTGAGGAGCCTACAGGCCGAGAGGCTGAGGGCCAGAGAGAGGCCTGCCTGCAGGCACGGCTGAGAAGAGGCTGTCCTAATCAAAGAACTGTATCCTGAGTCATTTCTGATCCTGAATTATAACTTGTTCCTTCCCTAATAAACCCCATAACTGTGAGTATGGTCTGTGAGTTCTGTGTGGCCATTGCAACGAAATATCAAACCCAGCATAGAAGAGAGTGCTGTGGGAGGGATGGCTGGTGTCAGAATTGGTAACAAAGGTTGGAGAGAGGAGGTGCGTCTGACCTCCACCTCATAGGAATCAGCGTTGGGCTAATGTTGATGGTGATTCGCTCCTCTCACCCTTTGTGGTTCAGCATAACCTGCTATGCCCCTCAAGAAGTCAGGGGAGGTCAGATGCTCCCGCCACGCCATTTTTTACAACATGTGTCTGTTTGCCTCACTGCTTTCAGGTCTCTTGGACTCAGATACCTCTTTTTAATAATGTCAACTGATTCCGTTAATTTAAAATTTTAAAACATAAAACAGTAAAATGAATTAAAAGAATAATTATACCCACACTTCAGAATGCAGTACATCCACCTCACCAGTTAAGTGTAAATAAATTTAAATGCAATATGAAAACACACAAATGTAGTGAGGCTCTGCGTTAATTATCAAACCCGAGTTGTGCCTCCTTAGATGTTTTCTAGACCATGATAACTTCCCATGTATCATTATCAGTTGTTCTTCAGGGGCAGCAGGGGTTGTTAAAAACGGTCATTCTGGTGTCTCACTAAAGGTTTTATAGTTTAACTGTTTCGTTTCCATTTAAATAGAAGTAAATTATGATCAAACTGGTCACCTCTTTCAGTCTCCATTTTTTCTTAAAGATTTTTATCTGGAAAATTAGCCTAAGGAGGTAATCCACACTACAAAAAATAGATTTTAAGCAAAAAGATGATATATTTGAGTGAAAATTTAGAATGTACTTAAATATCCAACTATAAAGGAATGGTTAAATACTTTTTAGTGCATATATTCCTATTACTGAATGTTATATAATTATTAAGAATTATGATACAAAGAGATTTATAATGGAATATGAATATCATTAATTCAAGCAAGTTATAAATTATTCTATTTATAATGAGAGAATTTTAGCTATGTATTGAAATGGAAACAAACTTATACATAGAAAAGATTAAAAAAAAAAAAAACCCAAAATGTTAACTAAGAACATATCTTGGAGAGTAAGAACCCAGGGCCTGATGGAGCTGGCAATGCTCCAGGTAATAGACAGAACTAATTTTCATTCATTAATTTAGCAGCTGTTTATTGCGCCCCTACTCTGTGCCGGAACTCAGATTCTTTGACAGCAATGCTTCCTGCAGATAGAGCAGGGGCATGATGACCCATCGGGAGTCTTCCTTCTCTAAAGCAGCAAACCCAGCAAGGTTGACAAGGATCACAGACACCCAATCAGTGCACACAGAACTAGTGTCTTTACTTCTAGTTGGTATATTACTGGACAAAGTTTTCACCATTTCAAATATGTGACTGGAGCCTTAAGTTTCCATAAAGGCTCCCAAAATAAGGATTTTTCTCTGACGACACTAGCAGGTACTTAACAGAAAAATTAGCTGCTTTGAGAGATGTCAGTAGTTTTAATCTAGCAGCTGAAATGACGTAGGTATCTACTCCTCACAGCCTAACTGCAAAATATTAAAAGAGTTGTATGCGTGGCTTTGGGTTTAGGGCAGGCCGTCCCTATGGGCCTCTCAGAGTGCCCCATGCCAGAGCAAACTGAGCCCCGAACCATTGCCTGCCTCCTTGCCCATAGGCTGCAGACACTGAAGTAGGTTGCACAGTGGACGAGAAGAAAAAAAAAAAAAAACTCCAAGCAGTTCTTGTGTGGATGATGCAATTTGAAGCCAATTTAGATTTTATCTTTATTTCTTCATTCCAAACCAAAAACCTATTGATTATTTCCAGAACAAATGATTTCCTCAAACTTCTGCCAATTATGGGTAGCATCTTTAGATGGGACTGTGTATGTTGAGGAAAGTTCAAATTTTGGTAGTGAGCCTGTGTTTCCAAATGAAGCCTTCCGCTCTGAAGGGTCTACAATGTCTAGTGTATTTTCAAGATGGGCAGGTATAAGGTGCAGAGCCTGCACACTGGCAGCCTGCAGCTGGATCCAGGACAGGGTGTGAGCTGCTTGTATAGGCTGTAGCCTCTCCACTTGTGCCCTGATCCCATCTGTCTTAGTCTAGTGATGCTATAACAGAAATACCATAAGTGGGTGGCTTTAACAGAGAGAAATTTATTCTCTCACAGTCTAGGAGGCTAGAGATCCTAATTCAGGGCGTTGGCTCCAGGGGAAGGCTTTCTCTGTCCGTTGGCTCTGGAGGAAGGTCCTTGTCGTCAATCTTCGCCTGGACTAGGAGCTATTCAGCACAGGGACCCCTGGTCCAAAGGACACACTCTGCTCCCGGCACTACTTTCTTGGTGGTATGAGGTCCCTACATCTCTCTGCTTGCTTCTCTCTTTTATATCTCAAAAGAGATTGACTCAAGATACAATCTAATCTTGTAGATTGAGCCCTGCCTCATTAACATAACTGCCTCTAATCTGTGCCATTAACATCATAGAGGTAGGATTTATAACACGTAGGAAAATCTCATCAAATGACAAAATGGTGGACAATCACACAATACTAGGAGTCATGGCCTAGCCAAGTTGACACACATTTCTGGGGGACACAATTCAATCCATAACACTATCCATGTCTCCTGCTGTAAGTATTTCTTCCAGCAATTGTTGCTCCCTCATTTGCATCATCAGTCTTTTTCCGGTCTATTGGATATTGCCTAAAATCATACAAACATACTGTTATTCTCTGATCTTCAAAAAACAAAAATCCTCTCTTAATCCACTTCTGCCTTTGGCCACTGCACACTTTCTCCTTCTCTTTGAACTCTTCAAAGGATTTTTATATACTTACTGGGTCTAATTCTTTCCTCCTGTTCACTCTTGAACCCATTCTAATCAAGCTTTTACCCCATCACTCCACTAAAACTATTCTAATGAAGGTCGCTAATGATCCTCTCTTTAGTGATAATTTCTTAGGAGTCATCAGTTGACCTGGCAGCAGCAAATGTCCTAGTTTTTCTTTATTTCACTGGCCGTGCCTTCTCAGCTGGCTTTGCTGCCTCCTCATTTCCCTGAACTCAAACAGAGTGCTCTCATGCTCAGCTATTTGACCTGTTCTCATCTCTATCTACACTTACTTTCCTGATAACATTCAGTCATCCATTTAATGCCATAATTTCCAAAATTATATGTTCATTCTGATCACTCCCCAAAATTCCAAACACATACACCTAATTGCCTGATTGACAGCTTCACTTGGAGCTCTAATAGGTATTTTAAACCAAACAGGTACAAAAAAGATGCCTTTCCCATACATATCTGTCTAACTCCTCTTATTTCAGGATGCAAGTTAATTATTTTCAGCTTCCTGAAGTCTCCTCTGATCTTCCTGTATAAAATTGTATAACGGCACTTAACAAAGATCTATAACTATCTGTTTATGCTCCTAGACCATGGCCTCTCAAGAACAAAGATTAGGAATTAATCACCTTTATGTATCTAACAACTAATGCAGTGTATGACATATAAGATGCACTCAATAAACATATTGAATAAACAGATAAATAAGTGAAGCTGTCAAGGGCAAAGATTTGGTTCAACTCTCTTTCCTATCATCAGAACTATCTGTTTCAGGGTTTGTGTACATAATAGCCATCATTTCATGAGTTTATAATAATAAAATATAAGATCACTTAACTGTAAATGAGTGAGCAAATGTTTCTCAACCTTTCCCAAGAGTAATGAATCACAAGGATCTGGGTGTGGTACATTACATGCTCTGTCATAATGTTAAATATATGATAGGGCTGTGAAAACAAGCAAGTCATTCTACCAGGCACAGAACACAACAATGGAGAGCCTAAAATTAGGGTAAACTCAAAAGACAGAGAGTAAGACTTAAAGGAAGTATAAGCAAGAAAACAAACCACACCCCATTTACAAAGTGCTAATTAACTCATGTTTCTATTTAAAATTTTCTAAAAGAAAAAGTTAAAAATATCAACTCAGCCTCACCAACTCAGTAGTTTCTATTACTGAATAAAAAACTATTTCTCTGTTCTAAAATGTCAATTTCAGATCATTTCTCTTCCACCCTACCGCTCCCATAGGGACTGTTCCATTTAGCAATACTATTCTACGTCTTCTGTTTGCTGTTAGCTACTGACTTCTCTTCACCACTGCCCTTGATCCACTGAAGACTTTGGCACCTTCACAGTCTTTCTTTCCATCTATATCTACCCGTTTTCCAGGATGACATTATTTCTATGTTTGACAACCTGGACACTTATTTTCTTGACATTCATTTCCAATGACCTCCTCTACTTCTCTACTTCAGCCATTCATTCCCATAGACACACCCTGGAGCTTGTCATCTGGAATTGCTCCAGCTCTGAAAATATTCATTCATATATCAGACTCTCTGAGCCTAACGTCTAATCAGTTACTCTCAATCTACCATTCCTTGTCCTCATTAAGACCTCCAATTCATAGATTCTTCTACTTAGTATAACTCTCTCTACCTCTTTCCTCCTCAGATTGAAATTCTATGGCCCATCACTTCTCTCTCTTTCTTTCCAATACCCTTAGCTTACTTACCCTTCTGTTATTCCATCTTACATATCTGGCAAAACACCAAAGCTGGATATACCCCACTATTACCCATTTCTTAATCTGTGATGATCTGCTGGAGAAAATATGACAACAAATGGACACCAAACCACCTGAATTAGACTTTTAACACTGACTATTTCAGTGAACTCTCTCTCCCATCCTCCTTTCCATCTACTACACACATTTCCCACTTCTCTCAAATCTCCACCTCTCAATATATCTTTCCCTTACCCTTGGTAGAAGATTGTCTCTCCTAATTTGTTGATATAAGGTAAATGTCAGCATTTCTCCCACAAACTCTTCAAGGTTCATTCATGTCACTAGTGTTTTAGGAGAAGGAAGGTTTTGTTTCTCATTCCTCTGGCAGCTGCTTCTCTGCATTGTCTGCTTCTGGGAAAAGTGAGGAACCTTCCCAGCTCCACCAAGAGAGAAATGCTTTCTTTGCTGCTAGCCGTCTTCTAGAACAAATGGACACAGACTACTCAAAGCCATGCATATGTTTCAGCAGAGGGGTGTACGTGGGGTAGCCACATTTTTTGCTTTTTAATTTCTCCATCCAGTTATGCCTCACAATATTATCATGCAATGGTATTCTGACATATCAGATTTTTCTCAAGGGTTGGTGGCAAATAAAGAGTTTCATTGTGTAAAGGGAAATTTAAAAACTGCAACAACAAAAACCCTCAACTAAACATAATTGCCACCATAGTCCAAGGGAAAGTAAGAAAAAGGTCAACTTATTCACAACAGGGGGCGGAGCCAACATGGGGCCCTAGAGAGATGCACCATACTGACCCTTTGCAGCAAAGACCCAAAAAACTAACTAAAACAGATATAAACATCAATCCTGGAACTCTAAGCATCAAATGAAGGGATAAAGAACTAGATCAAACACCAAATGAAACAAGAAACTGATGGAAAACAGAAACTGAGGAGAGATATGGAGTGGAGATTGCCTGCCAACTAACAGCACAGCATTATCATCTTGGAATACAGCCATCAATGATCCCAGACTGGGAGTACAGGAAAGCAACTTCAAAGAGCTCCCAACAGAAGGCAGAGCACCCAGTAACCAGAGAAACACATTTTCCTGTCCCTCACCCTTCTGCACCATATGCCACCTCTACCCCTTCCCGATGGGCCATGCCGTGCTGCTCAGCTAGAGAGCCGTTGACCTGCCGCTACCCCGGGCCCGCCCCTACCCCACATGCCAACTCCTGCTGTGCCATTTTTTCCCCTTTCTTCCTTTTCTTTCTCCCTCCCACCTTGCCCTGTACACCACATACACCCTTTCTGACGGGCCACACCTCAGCTCTTGGCTAGAGAGCCACCAGACTACAACCACCCCAGGACCATCCCGTCCACACCTGCTGGCTCTCACCATACCATTTTTCCCCTTTATTTCTTTTCTTTTTCCCTCCTATATAGCCCCATATGCTATCTCCCCACTTCCTGCCTGGCCATGCTGCACTGCTGTGGCTAGAGAGCCACCAGCCTACTGCACCACAAGTCTGTATTGTCCTTACTGCCAGCTCCCACAGTGCCACCATTTTTTCTTTGTTTTCTTTCCCTCTCCCACCTAGTCCCGTGAGCCACCTCCCCTCCCTTACCACTGGCCCTTAGGTCTGTCCTGCCCCCATCACCAGCCCACACCACACAGCCAGTTTTTATTTTATTTTATTTGCTCTCTTTCTTCCTTATCTTTTTCCCTCTCACCTAGCCCTGTATGTCACCCCCCCTTCCTTCCCACTGGAACCGGGTTATGCCCCTCCCACTGTCTGGCCTCCACCACACTACCATTTTTTTCTTCATTTTTCTTTCTCCCCTCAGCTAGCCCCTGAGTTATCCTCCCTTCCCACCAGCCCCAGCCATGCTTCCATAGCTACAGTATCCCCAGTGCCTCAGACAGCTGCCACACCAGGCCTTTACTGTTCCTCACCCCCTGCCACTCAAACACCTGCTTAACTGTAGGAAGTGAGCCTATACTACTCACTACTCCCCATCCTACACCTACACCTATCTGGCAAGGGGCTGGGAATGATTCAACACCACTAGACCAACATCAGGAAGCATACAATGCCTACCCAGTTCACCCTCAGCCACCTCGCCAAACCAGTGTACAGTGAAGTAGGCTCACCCTGCCAGCTGCTTCTCTGCCTTCCTGGACAAGATGCTGAGAGCTATCATGCTAACAGACAAGTAAGCAGCAAAGCACGCCTGGCCAGCTCAACCTGACATATCAAAACAAAACAAAAACGCAGGATAAACAAATGAACATACAATCAATAAATAAAGAAAAATAATACCTTAATGTTTCAGAGACAGCAGAAAATATCAAAACATATGAAAAAGCAGGACAAGATGTTCCAGGAAGTGATCAAAATAAAGAATTAGATGACCTTCCAGTAGAAGAAAAGGCAATAGGACTACCTGATATGGAATTCAAAAGACTAGTATTTAGGGCTCTCCAAGAGATTAAGAAAGAGTTCAAGGGAAAGATAGAAAAAAATCAAGGAAAAAATTGACAAAATCATGGAAAACACAGACAAAACCAAAGAAAAGATAGCCAAATTCAAGGAAAATACAGACAAAGCA
The DNA here is from genome assembly GCF_000243295.1 of Trichechus manatus latirostris. Classification (NCBI taxonomy): domain Eukaryota; kingdom Metazoa; phylum Chordata; class Mammalia; order Sirenia; family Trichechidae; genus Trichechus; species Trichechus manatus. Next base: position 7,652,465 of record NW_004443971.1, read on the forward strand.
ATACAAGAATTCAGGAAAATAATACAATAACGAAACATCAAAATAAACAATTAGAAATCATACAAAAAGAGCAACTAGAAATCCAAAAGATAAACAACAAAATTTCAGAAATGGACGATTCAATATAAGGTCTTAGGAGCAAATTTGAAACAATGGAAGACAGAATCAGCAAGATTGAAGACAAATCCATGGATGCCACTTTATTTGAGGAAAAATCAGAGAAAAGAATGAAGAAAACCTAAGACTGCATAGGACACAATTGACAGCAAAAATTTGTGTGTGATTATAGTTCCAGAACAGCGGGAAGAAAATGGAAAACACAGAAAAGATTATTAAAGATTTGCTAGAAGAAAACTTCCCAAATATCATGAAAGACAAAAAGCTGACCATCCAAGAAGCTCTACAAACCCCATATATGACAGACCTCAAAAGAAAGCCATCAAGACATATCATAATCACACTTGCCAAAACGAAAAACAAAGAAAGAAACCTGAGAGCACCTCGAGAAAAATGAAAAGTCACTTACAAAGGGGAAACAATAAGACTAAACTCTTATTACTTGGCAGAAACTATGCATACAAGAAGACAATGGGATGATATACATAAAAACTTAAAAGAGAAAAAAATGCCAACCAAGAATAATATATCCTGCAAAACTCTCACTCAAATATGATGGTGAAATTAGGACATTTCCAGATAAACAGAAATCAAGGGAATATATAAAAATCAAATCAAACTTACAAGAAGTATTAAAGGAGTCCTTCAGTTAGAGAACAAACAATATCAGACAACAACCAGAGTCTAGGACACAGGACAGCATCAGCCAGATACCAACCTAGGTAAAGAACTCTCAATAGTAAAACAAAGCAAAAAGAAGTAAAACAAGGAAACAGAGACATCAATCTGTAAATGATGACAATGTAAAAACAATAAAAGGGGAAATAAACAGTGTAGGTAGAGAACTTTGAAATTGAGAGGAAGTCAAGGCAGTATCAAGTAATAAAATACTAAGTCAAACATAAGAAGATAAGGGTAAATTTCAAGGTAACCACAAAGAAAGTTAACAAACCTATACAAAAGAATAAAAAAGAAGAAAAAATATGTAGACTCAGTAAACACAAAATCTGTAATAAGAAAACAAATGAAAAGAAAATCCACAAACAAAAGGATCTCAGCACAGGAAAGTAAGAGGAACAAAGAAAATGTTACCACCACACACACACACACAAAACTACAAAATGATAGCAATAAACTCATAAATCTATGTAATCACACTGAAAGTAAATGGCTTAAATGCACCCATAAAGAACAAACAGTGGCAGAATGGATAAAAAAACACGACCTGTCAATATGCTGTCTACAAGAGACACATCTTAGACACAAAGACATAAATATATTAAAAATCAAAGGATGGAAAAAATATATCAAGCAAACAGCAACCAAAAAAGAGCAGGAGTGGCGATACTAATCTCAGATAAAAAATAGAGTTTAAGGTAAAATCCACCAAAAAAGACAAAGAAGGACATTATATAATGTTTAAAGGGACAATTCACCAAGAAGATATAACCTTAATAAATATCTATGCACCCAATGACAGAGCTCCAAAACATGTAAAACAAACTCTAACAGCAATGAAAACCGAAATAGTTCCAAATTAATAGTAGGAGACTTCAACACACCACTCTCAGTAAAAGACACAACATCTACAAAGAAACTCAACAAAGACACAGAAGACCTAAAGGCCACAATCAACCAACTTGACCTCATAGACCTATATAGAACAGTCCACCCAACAGTGGCAAAGTATACATTCTTTTCCAATGCACGTGGAACATTCTCCAGAACAGACCACATTTTAGGCCACAAAACAACACTTAATAAAATCGAAATAATACAAAGCATTCTTTTTAATCACAATGACATAAAAGCAGAAATTAATACCAGGAAGAGCAAGGAAAAATATCAATTACATGAAAATTGAATAACATCTTGCTTAAAAACAACTGGGTAAATGAAGAAATCAAAGAGGGAATAAAAAAATTCATAGAATCAAATAAGAATGAAAACACACCATACCAAAACCTTTGGGACACAGCAAAGGCTGTGCTCACAGGTCAATTCATATCAATAAATTTACACATCAAAAAAGAAGAACGAGCCAAAATAAAAACATTAGCCCAACAATTTGAACCAATAGAAAGAGAACAGCAAAAGAAGCCCACAGGCACCAGAAGAAAGGAAATAATAAAAATTAGAGCAGAAATAAATGAAATAGAGAACAGAAAATCAATAGAGGGGACTCCGGCAAGATGGCTGTCTAGGCAGAAGCACCACGCCGTCCCTCCACAACAAACATCCGAAAAACTAAGCCAAACAGAGAATCAACAATCCTGAAACCCTAGAACATCAAATGAAGAGATAAAGAACTCAGCCGAACACCAAACG
>NW_004443971.1:7667161-7683146 GCF_000243295.1 Trichechus manatus latirostris
ATATTAAAAAAAAAAAAAAAATCAATAGAAAGAATCAGCAAGACAAAAGTTGGTTCTTTTAAAAGATCAATGAAATCGACAAACCATTGGCCAAACTGACAAAAAAAAAAAAAAAAACAGGAGAGGAAGCAAATAGCCCACATAAGAAATGAGATGGGGGACATTACAACAGACAAAACTGAAATAAAAAGGATCATAACATAATACTATGAAAAATTGTACTCCAACAAATTTGAGAACCTAGAGGAAATGGACAAATTTGTAGAAACACACTACCTACCTAAACTAACACAAACTGAGATAGAAAATCTGAACTGACTCATAATGAGAAGAGATCAAAGAAGTAATATAAAAATCCCAACAACAATGAAGAAGCCCTGGCCCAGATGACATCACTAGAGAATTCTACCAAACGTTCAGAAAAGAGCTCATATCAATACTACTCAAGCTATTTGAAGGCATAGAAAAGGAAGGCATACTCCCGAGTTCATTCTATGAAGCCAGTATAACCTTGATACCAAAGCCAGGCAAAGATACCATAAAAAAAGAAAACTGTTGTTGTTATGTGCTGTCCAGTCAGTTCCAACTCATAGCGACCCTATGTACAACAGAACAAAACACTGCCTGGTCCTGTGCCATCCTTACAACTGTTGTTACGTCTCAGCCCATTCTTGCAGCTACTGTGTCAATCCATCTTGTTGAGGATCTTCCTCTTTTATGTTGACCTTCTACTTTACCAAGCATGATGTCCTTCTCCAGGGAGTGGTCCCTCTGGATAACATGTCCAAAGTATGTGAGACAAAATTTTTCCATCCTTGCTTCTAGGGAGCATTCTGACTGTACATCTTCCAAGATAGACTTGTTTGTTCTTCTGGAAGTTCATGATATATTCAATATTCTTCGCCAACACAATAATTCAAAGGCATCAATTCTTCTTCAGTCTTTTTTATTCATATATTTCATGAATATAGATGCAAAAATTCTAAACAAAATTCTAACCAATAGAATTCAGCATTGTATTAAAAAAAAATAGACCACGACCAAATGGGATTCATACCAGGTACGCGAGGATGGTTCAACATTAGAAAATCAATCAAAGTAATCCACCCACACAAGCAGAGCAAAGGAAAATAATCACGTGATTATCTCAATTGACCCAGGAAAGGCATTTGACAAAGTCCAATACCCATTCCTGATAAAAACTCTCAATAAAAAAGGAATAGAGGGGATATATGTATATATGCCCTCAACATAATAAAGGGCATATATACAAAACCGACAGCCAACAACATTCTCAACAGACAGAGGCTGGAAGCATTCCCCCCTGTGGAAAGGAACAGAAAAGGTTGCCTTCTTATCACTACTCCTATTTAACACTGGGCTAGAAGTCCTAGCTAGAGCAATAAGGCAAAAAAAAAAAAAAGAAATAAAGGGCATCCAAATTGCAAAGGAAGAATAAATCTATCCCTATTCTTGGATGATATGATCCTATATATAGAGAAACCCAAAGATTTCACAAGAAAATTACTGGAACCTATAGAAAGATTCAACAGAGTAGCAGGATACAAGATCAATATGCAAAAATCAGTTGAATTCCTATACACCAAAAAAGAACTTCAAAAAGGAGATCAGGAAAACGATACCACTTATAATAACCCCTAAAAAGACAGAATACTTAGGAATAAATGTAACCAGGAACATAAAAGACGGGTACCAAAAAAAAAAAACTATAAAATACTATTGCAAGAAACCAAATGAGACCTAGGTAAGTGGCAGAGCACACCGTGCTCATGGATAGGAAGACTCAACATCATGAAAATGTCAATTCTAGCCAGACGATCTACAGATATAATGCAATCCTGATCCAAATACCAACAGTATTCTTTAATGAGATGGAAAAACTAATCATCAACTTTACATGGAAAGGAAAGAGGCCTGGGATAAGCAAAGTATTATTGAAGAAAAAGAACAAAGTAGGAGGCCTCACACTACCTGATCTCAGAACCTACTATACAGCCATGGTAGTCAAAACAGGCTGGTACTTGTTCAACGACAGACACATAGACCAATGGGACAGAATCAAGAACCCAGATGTAAATACTTCTACCTATGGTCCGCTGATTTTTGACAAAGGCCTAAAGTCCGTTAAATAGGGAAAAGACAGTCTTTTTAACAAATAGCGCTGACAAAACTGGATGTCCATTTGTAAAAAAAATGAAACAGGACCCATAACTCACACCATACACAAAAACTAACTCAAAATGGATCAAAGAGCTAAATATAAAATAAAAAACGGTAAAGATCATGGAATAAAAAAATAGGGACAATGCTAGGCACCCTAATACATGGCATAAATACAATACAAACTATAACTAACAATGCACAAACACCAGAAGATAAACTAGATAACTGGGAGCGCCTAAAAATTAAACACTTATACTCATCAAAAGACTTCACCAAAAGAGTAAAAAGAGAACCTACAAACTAGGAAAAAAAATTTGGCTGCAACGCATCTGACAAGGGTCTAATCTCTAAAATCTGTAGAATACTTCAACATCTCAACAAAAAAAGACAAATAATCCAATTAAAACTTGGGCAAAGGATATGAACAGATACTTCACCAAAGACATTCAGACAGCTAAAAGACACATGAGGAAATGCTTGCTGCAATCAGTAGCCATTAAACTCAAAAACCAAATCCATTGTCGTCGAGTCAATTCTGACTCATAGTGACCCTGGAGGGCAGAGTAGAAACGCCCCATAGGGTTTCCAAGGAAAGGCTAGTGGATTTGAACTGCCCACCTTTTGGTTAGCAACTGAGCTCTTAACCATTGTGCCAAACTACAACGAGATAATTTACTGGCACAAATGAAACAAGTAGAAAATAACAAATGTTAGAGAGGTTGTGGGGAGATTAGAACTCTTATGCACTGCTGGCAGGAATGTAAAATGATACAACTATTATGGAAAATGATATGGCACCTCCTTAAAAAGCTAGAAATAAAAATACTACACGATCCAGCAATCCCACTCCTAGGGATGTATCATAGAGAAATAAGAGCTGTCGCGAGTATAAACATATGCACACCCAAATTCACCACAGCATTACTCACAATAGCAAAAAGGTGGAAATAACCTGAGTGCCTGTCTTAGTTATCTAGTGCTGTTATAACAGAAATACCACAAGTGGATGGCTTTAACAAAGAGAAATTTATTCTCTCACAGTCTAGTAGGCTAGTAGTTCAAATTCAGGGTGTCAGCTCTAGTGGAAGGCTTTCTCTCTCTGTCGGCTCTGGAGGAAGGTCCTTGTCATCAATCTTCCCCTGAACTAGGAGCTTCTGAGCTCAGGGACGCCAGGTCCGAAGGACTCACTGTTCTCCTAGCTCTTGTTTCTTGGTAGTATGAGGTCCCTATGTCTCTCTGCTTCTCTCTTTCGTATCTCAAAAAAGATTGATTTAAGACACTATCTAATCTTGTATATTGAGTTCTGCTTCATTAACGTAACTGCTGCTAATCCCATCTCATTAACATCATAGAGATAGGATTTATAACACATAGGAAAATCACATCAGATGACAAAATGATGGACAATCACACAATACTGGGAATCATGGCCTAGCCAAGTTGACAAATATTTTTGGGGTACACAATTCAATCCATGACAGTGCTCATCAGGAAGATGAATGGATAAACAAATTATGATACATACAATGAAATATTACACAGTGATAAAGAATAATGATAAATCTGTGAAACATTTTACAACATGGATGAATCTGGAGGGCATCATGCTGAGTGAAATAAGTCAATTACAAAAGGACAAACATTGTATGAGACCACTATTATAAAAACCCAAGAAAAGGTTTACATACAGAAAAAAACAATGTTTGATTATTTTGAGGGGGGGTGTGGTGGGGAGGGGAAATCACTAACTAGATAGTAGACAAGCGTTAACTTTGGTGAAGGAAAAAACAACACACAATATAGGGGAAGACAGCACATCTAGACCAAGGCAAAGTCATAGAAGCCTCCTAGACACATCCAAACACCTTGAGGGACAGAGTTATAGGGCTGAGGGCTGGGGACCATGTTCTCAGGGAACATCTAGGTCAGTTGACATAGCATAGCTCATAAAGAAAATGTCGTACGTCCTACCTTGGTGAGTAGTGTCTGGGGTTTTAAAAGCTCGTAAGTGGCCATCTAAAATACATCTATTGGTCCCAGCATGTTCGGAGCAAAGGAAGATGAAGACACCAAAGACACAAGGAAAATATTAGTTCAAAGGACAAATGGACCACATAAACCACAGTTTCCACCAGCCTGAGCCCGGAAGAACTAGATGGTGCCCAGCTACCACCACCAACTGCTCTGACAGGGATCACAATAGAGGGTCCCAGACATAGCAGGAGAAAAATGTACAACAAAATTAAAATCTACCAAAAAAAAAAAAAAAAAAAAAAAAGACCAGACTTACTGGTCTGACAGAGACTGGAGAAAGCCCTGAGACTATGGCTACCGAACACCCTGCTAACTCAGAACTGAAACCACTCCCAAGGTTCACCTTTCAGCCAAAGATTAGACAGGCCAATAAAACAAACAATAATGCATGTGAGGAATGTGCTTCTTAGTGCAATCAAGTGCAAGAGACCAAATGGGCAACTCCTAGCCCAAAAGGAATGACAAGAAGTTAGGAAGGGACAGAAAACCTGGAGAAACTGACCCAGGGACCCTGCGGTGTAAAGGGAAAGGTGCAGAGTGCTGACACATTTCGAGGATTGCAACTAATGTCAAGAAACAATTTGTGTATAAATTTTTGAATGAGAAACCAACTTGCACTGTAAACTTTCACCTAAAACACAATAATATTTAAAAAGAAAAAATTATTCACAAGAGGAACCCTCAGGGATAGATCATATTTAATAGTGTTAGTCCCCTGTCCTGTAGGGCTACATATCAGCCCTAATTTCATGAAGCTCATGCTTCTTCAAACCTCTGCAGTGTGACTATGCACTTCAATTTAGGGAAAGTCCACCCTCCACCTTCAGGGTTTGGTCTGGCCATGAGATCCAGTCTCTGGCCCGGAGGAAACTCATCTGTGGAAATGACTAGCAAGAGCATTATCATCTCTGAGAGAGAAGGGGCCATGTCTGTTTTGATCACTCTTGTAGTCCTAGTTTGAGCATGGAGCTTCCGAGATAGTAAAATTTCAGTAAATATTTGAGGCAACAGAGGAGAGAAGAGAGGAAGAAGATGCAGGCTGAGACTGTCCTGATGCTGGCTTTGCCTAAGTTGTGTATTGGGTATGTTTCTTATTTTCTTCTAGCAATTGCAGGCAACCCTTGACTTGTCCTGTTTCTTAGCCTTTCATTTAGTCCCTTTGGAGTTCAAGTGGGCCTTCTACAGTGTCCACTTACTCTTGGTCCACCTTGGGCTAGCAGAATAAGTGTGAGCTATGTCACTTTCCTGACATTTACCAATGAACCTAAATTTAATAGCAAAACAATAAACATTTCAAACAAAGGAACTAAATTAATGTTAACATCCCATATATCCTATATAGGTTCCCCCCTCCCTACTATTATGTACAAACACATCCTACTTAATGAATCTTAAAACTTTGAGAGGCACTAATTCTTATTCATAGCTTACTAATAAGTAAGCTGAGGCACACATGTCGGCAGGGAAGGGAGAGAAGGAATCCATAACTGCTTTACAAATGACAACTCAGAGCTCTTGGCTCCCTACTGCCCACTCTAATTACAACATCAGAAACTCCCACTGTGCAAAATAAACAACCAACTTCCTAGTGCAGAGGAACCAGCTTGACCCAGCTCAGTAAGAACTCAACAGAGGCTCCAACAATCCTCCTCTTTGAAGACAGATTTCCCTCTAGGAGACTGCGCTTCTCAACATCTCTATTTTTTCATCATTTTTCTCTCTCAGACCACAGTTTGTTTGAAATTTAAGGGGACTGTCAGTCCTCTATCTCAAAGTTCATTTTTGGCCTCAGATCTATATGTGGCCCTCTGCGTCATTGCTACATGTTGTAATAATTGATTTTACACTATTTTCACATCATTGGTATGAAAGATTTTTAAAATTTCATGTATAAATATGTAAAATTAACATACAATTTTGTGCATGCTATTATGAAACTGTGTTTTTGGATTTATGGGGAAGCACACAGACTGTAAGGAGCCCTGGTGGCACAGCGGTTACAGCAATCAATTGCTAATTGAAAGGTCGGCGGTTCGAAACCAGCAGTGGCATCGCAGGAGAAAGATGCGGCAGTCTGCTTCCGTAGAGATTTATAGCCTTGGAAACCCTATGACGTTGCTAGGAGTTGGAATCAGCTTGACAGCAGTGGGGTTTGGACACAGACTGTCTTAACTGAATAAAGAAGTTTCTTGTCTTATTCCAGTCTTTACAGTCCTTTGGTTGGTGTAAATCTGAACCAGTGGCTTCCAATCCAGTACCCTTCTGAATGTCAGAATGTTACCTGGATCTGTGTAAAAATAGTAATTTTAACTTTCAGTATCCTTTGACTTACAAAATACAAAAATATAAAAGTGATTATGAATCAGAAATCCTTGTAAATTCACTTAGTTTTATTAATCACAATCATGCTTGCATTAGCTTCCTGGGGCTGCTGTAATCAAGGACCACAAACTGTGTGGCTTGAAACAACAGGACACTGGAGGCTACAAGTCTGAAATCCAGGTGTTGGCAACGTTGGCTCCTTCTGGAGGCTCTGAGGGAGAATAGATTCCATGCCTCTCTGCTGGCTTCTGGTTGTTGCTGGCCATCCCTGGCGTTCCTTGGCTTGTAGATGCATCACTCCAATCTCTGCCTCTGTCTTCACGTGACGATCTTTCCCGTGTAGCTGATCTCTTATAATAAGTTCCCTTTTCTTAAAGAACACAATCATATTGGATTTAGGGTCCATCCCCAACCCAGTATGACCTCATCTTAACTTCACGACGTCTGCAAAAACTCTATTTCCAAACAAGGTCACGTTCACAGGTTCTGGGTGGACATGAATTTTTTTAAGGAAACTATTCAACCCCAACTATTCAGTCCATTATTCGTATATTCTTTTAAATTCAATAGGTAAAGATTTAACAAACTTTATTGAATACCTGTTATGTGCAAAGTACTGTGCTAAGCACATCCATGCATAATTACATTTAATCTTCAAAATAAGTCTTCATACTAACACTTTAAGGATGTCACTATTATCACCACCTTATAAAGGAGGAAACTGATGACTTGGTCAAATTGCAAAATTTTTAGTTGAAAGACCCTCAATTCCAAACCCATCTTCAAAGTTTCTAGTCTTTCCCCTGTATGGTATCTGTTATGATATGTCATACTGCTCTCAACATCTATGTGACTCATATATCATGTAGCATCCTTCTTTACCAATTTCTATGCTACGTCCTGGAAGAGGGAATAAGAATAAGTTTCTTATAATGCAATACACGTAATAAAGCAGTGGATTTTTTAAAAAGATGACTTAGTACATCAAAAGCAATTGCCTTACATCTTTTACCTTTAATGCAAATGTAATTCTGTCAACGTATTAAAAAGTCAAGTGTATTTCCTCCTTATAACATAATAGGGATCTGCTATGTACATCGTTGTTAGAAATTCATTTAAAAAAAGCAGCCTGAATCCAATTAGAAAGATGCTATAGTCATTGTAAATTCAGTGGCTGCTAAAAGCTTGCCAGGAATACTTTGGCCTCTGTGGAAGTCCTTGTAACCAGGTAAACATGACGTTGCTATGGCATTGTCTCCTGGAACAGAGTAAGTCCTTGAGGTCTTTGGGGAGTGAGGCCACTTTGGACTTCAGATCATGTTGGCGTCTAAAGAAGCCAACCATAAAGTTCACCAGAGGCACAGCGTGTGTCCACAGATATACACTGACACAGCCACAATACAAGTGCTTGGTTTCCCCTCTTAGTACCTAAGTCTAATTTGCCTTTCTGCTAGGGTGTCTATTTTGTCTCTTGACAGAAGAGTGGAACTCCAAGTTTAAATATTTATCTTAGAAAGCAAAGCTGATTTATTTTAAGAGAGTAAACAACTAAAAAGAGAAGTTAGACCAAGGGATGGAAAGCTGTGTTTCTTCTGGCCTGGAGAAAAGCTTGTGTGTGGAGTCTGAAAGAGAACTGAATAAACACCAGGAAGTATACAGGGCTCAAGCATTGCAAAGATTGTGAGGGTGGTGCAGGACCGGGCAGTGTTCCGTTCTGTGGAACTGAGTCGAGTTGACAGCACCTAACAGCAACAACCAGCATATAGGAAATGGGTGCAGTTACAAACCAGTGAAAGTGCTCTGCCATCTGAAAATAGAAATGGTTATGCAGGCATGAGCACACTTGCGTACACTTGCCAAAGGCGTAGCATTGAGATTTCAAGCCTATGTGCAAACGATGTCAGCAGAAAAGGAAGGAGGACATTCGGCACAGCTGGGATTTTCATTTTCTTTTAAATCAAGATTCTCCTACCTCCCAAGCACTTCTGGCCTAGGCACAAAGTCCTGGACTGAGAATCAGGAACTCTGAGTTTTAGCATCAAACCCCACATCAATTAGTAGGCTTACTTTAGGAAAGCCAAAGAGTAACAGAATTATAGACTTGAAACTCCAGAACTGACTTAATTCTGGCCCTTCATTTTTCAGGGGCTGAGGTGGAACTGGGCCCCCCTCTGAGTTTCGGTTTTCTAGTCCATCACAAAATTGTAGCGACTGTCAAATAAAATAGGAGGCTTGAAAGTGGCTCACACGTGACTTCTTTCTTCCCTGGGTTCCTGCGCTGTTTATAGTTATTCCCGTCATCTCACCTTTTTTTCTTTTTTAATTTAAATTTTTATTGCGTTTCCTAGGCTTGTTTGTTACACTGCATTTGTATACCTTTTGGTCTCACCTTGATTTTGAAGGCAAAGACTCACATTAAGTAGCGAATAATGAGTCTGAAACATACTATTTGTTGAGCGTATTTTAACAATGGAAATCCAACAAGTGGCTACCACACTCCAGGTACTCAGCTACTATGTTCACCAGTCCTTAGAAGTGGGTGGCACTGATGCAAAGGCACTGCAGACCAGAGACACACAGTTAGGAAGCAGTGGGGTAGGGACCAGACTCAAAGTTCTCTGGGTCCAAAGCACCTGTGCTGTCCATACAAACACGCTCCGTTAAGTCAAAATGATTTTGAAATGTTATACATAGTTGTGACGACCATCATGTTTGCCACTTAGGAGATGGCAAACGTTTCATACCTCCACAGACACCACACCCGAGATTTCATTCAACTGTGTCTTCTACGCTTTCCCTCTGCTTAGTTCCTGGCCTACAATATGCTCTCCAGCTCCTCTCTTCATATCCAGATGAGGCAGCCATTGAGAAAATTTTAGATCCTTTAAGTTTAATCACTGTCCAAGTGTCTTGCATTCATGACCTTCAGGTCCTCTTCCCTCTTCCCTCTGGCAGAGCCTTGCATTGGGCTCAGACGGGTGGAGGCGGGGAGGCTCTGGTGGCTCCATTCAGTAATGAGTGGAAAGCTACAAACTGTACCCTCAGGGAGCATTTGAACCCTGCTCTCTGCAGCTTCTGTGTTTTCACGAGGCACTGGCCACCAAGGATACCTGGCATTAAAAACCCTTGCAGTTTCAAATGGCAAATCCTCCAGGAAAAGACTGTTTACACCTTTCTCAGATTTTTTCTATACTCTTTAACTCCTTTTTAGCAGCAACTCTTGAAATCACCCCTTGTTATAAGAGGCAAATTCCTTTTGAAGAAAAACTGTAAAGGACAAATATTCTCAGTAGATGAACTATGAACTCCCTAGATACTTAATTTATTAAATACTCATTGGTTGTATACCAAGTGCAAAGCTTTATGCACTCAACTTTGCATTGACTGGGATTTGGCATCTCAGACTGTTATCGTTACAACATCACCTGTACGACTAACTACCTCTCGACTTTCCCAAACTTCTCTTTCTCCCACTCGCTATTTCCTTTTTATTCTCCCATATGCCCTACACAGATACTGACCATTTTAAAATCTGTTTGGCAGAAAGCTATCAAAGTTTAGTCCTGGGAAGTTATGAAGATGCAGGATTTATTTTGGAGCATAAGGTTCCACATAATGATATAAATATGAATATCCATAAATATACCCATGGCCTAATCCCATTGCTTATATTAACTCTAGCTTTCCTAAAAGGATTAATATTTATTATTTTACAGAACTTTAAAAAATACATACAATAATTGAAATACATTTTTGTGTTGTTTTAGAACTTTTAAATTGGGAGCTCACCACTTTCATTTCTCCAGCTCTCAAAAGTGTTGTATATTTAATCTATTGATCAAAATCAAGATGCTTGATTGCGTACATGGTAAACCATATACCCCTCACTCCCTGCCAAAAAAAAAAGGAAACAAACAAACAAAAACCAGATAGTCTAGGAGGTTTGGTTTTCTGGAAGTTTCAAATTTATAAAAGAGAAAAAAATTACTTCTAAAATGCATCATTGAAAGATATCACTCGATATCTTGGTGTATTCCCATCCAACATTTTTTCTGTATTTTTCTTTTATGTTTTGACTTAGTGCTATACTGTGAACATTCTCACATGATTAACAGCTCTTCTCTAATAGTTATTTAATAGTCTGTTTCAAACTATCAGAATGTATTACTTATTCTCCTATTGTTGCATGCTAAAGTTGTTCCCCGTTTTTCACTTCTATAAATAAGGTAGAGATGAACATCCTGTATATATATTTTCCTGGTATTTAAATTATTTCATTGCAATGAAGTCTTTGATACAAAATTAATAAATGAATGACTTTTATATGAATTTCCATATTGTTTTTGAAAAGAATTGTGACCAGCTTGGGACTCAAAGAGAAAAAGAAACCTGTGTTATCACACCTTGAACGTAAATTTAAAGATGATATCTGCATCACTGATCTATGAGCAACTACCCTGGGCAGCACTGCTGAGTTCCCATGACCCTCTGACAACAGGCTTGTTGTTAAAGTTAAGAATTTACCTTTATCCCATTTCATGTTCATGAAACTTAATTTTTACAGAAAGTGTGTCATCTATACAAAGCATTTACTAATGAACTACTTGTGACATTTCTCAAGCACCTATTATGTGTAAAGAGCTGTGCTGGGTGCTCTGGAAGATACAGTCCTTGAGTTCAAAGCATTTACTGTCTAGTAGGTGAGGGAAGATCATACCGCTCATTCATGGCACCCACTTCTTGCTATTTTGTGTTAATTGGTTTGTATTATTTACATAACTAGGAGTCCTTGGGTGGCAAATACAGTTAAGCCCTTGACTATTAGCCAGAGGTTGATGCTTTGAACACACCCAGAGGCACCTTGGAAGACAGTCCTGGCAATTTTCTTCAGAAAGTTCATAGCCTTGAAGACCCTATGGAGCAGGTCTACTCTGTACTCAGGGGGTTGTCATGAGTTGGAATCTACTCGAAGGAAACTAACAACAATGACAGCTATATAACTAAGACAAAACAGAAAGTAATAAGAGCCACAGGAGAGGTACAGAGAGTTTAATGAGAGAACAGAACAGAGGGAAACATTTGATGAGATGGGGAGATCTAATTTTAATTGCTTTTAGCCTTGTCCTTTTTGCATTAAGAGGAGTAAAATGCTGCAGATAGCTCTTTGGACCCTAAGATCCTTCTGCAGAAGGCTCCAGCAGAAACGTGCTCTCTTTTGAAATTTTGTATTTCTTTAAAGCATTGTATATAATGAGATGAAGAAGCCTGTGATTATATTACTTGTCATTTCCCCTAGTATAAATACCTTCCATAATGTTTTAAGCAGAATGAATAAACAAATCAAGGCTCTGGTCTGCAAATATCGTAGATGCCTATATATTTTAAGATCCTTCTTTTCCCCTATATTTAATAGAGATGAAACTTATTTTTGAGGTGAAATCCAATGAAAAGAAAGGCTGAGACCTTGGCCTGCTAGAATCTTAGCTGTGTATATATACACTGGACAAGAAAATGAAAAATATTCTGGTTTTATTTTATTGTCATTCACTTGTCGTCCTTTTTACTCCTGGTGATCTATGGTAGCCGCTAGCCACCATTAGGTGTTTAAATTTAAATTTTAATTAATTAAATTTAAATAAAAAGATTTGGTTCCTCAGTTATACTAGCCATATTTCACCTGCTCAATAGACTGTGTGGCTAGTGGCTACTATACTGGACAGCACAGGTATAGAATGTTCTGTCGTCACAGAAAGTTCTGTTAGAGCTGATCTCGAGTGTTAGATAGTTCTGTAGACTCACATAAATTGGCTGTGCAGTTGGCCAGCATTTAGGGATTTTGTAATTAGACGTGATAGATCCAATGGGAAGTGGTTCTCCTATTTTTTAGGGTATAGTTAGCTACATTCTTTGGATGTCAACTATACCCAGAGTTTCTTTGGTAAAAAGCAATCTAAAATACAGGTAAAGATAAAATAAACTCTGAACATTAAGATGTCTAAATCTGGGAATGTTTTGGTTACAGTTAGAATGATTATATGTTCCAATTCTCAGTATAATTACTGAGTTCTTTCACTCTCAAAAGTGTCCCAGTTCGGATGATAAATTACATGTCATCCTTCTTATAGTCCAATTTCCTCCTTTCCCATTGAAATTTTATAGATGGGCAAAATGAAAGCTTTCTGGATGCTGGCTTCCTGAGACCAGCTCTCCCCAAGTCACATCCAGACCTAAGTGCTCACAGACTGGGAAATTGTCCTCCCAGACTGAGAGCCAACTTGCTTGTGGCAAAGGTCCAGGCACTATTCTGTTTCTCTCTTACTTATGGATGAACAATCAGAAAGAACATTGTTGGACTAGAACCTAGAAATATATGAATGACTTAAGGAAAAATGAACTACATCAAATGCTTGTATGTATTTTCTTCATCAACAGGTTTCTGTGGATGTGATGAGGAGAGAGAGGCTTGACAAGGAAAGAAATGCAGAAATACAAGGAAATATTTAGCTGAAAGAGAACTGATCTGGGAGGCAGAAAAGATGAATTCCTTGCTATTTTAGCCATATATATATGTAAAGTTGCTAAATGAAAGTTTGGAGGTTTGAAGTCACCACAGGAGAAAGATGGGACAATCTGCTTCCAAAAAGATTTACAGCTTTGGAAACCCTATGGGGCAGTTCTACTCTGTCTTATAGGGTCACTATGAGTTGACATTGACTGGACGACAACCAGTGAGTTTTTACAGGTTCCCTGTTCTATGTCTTATCCTTATAGATTTAGTTCCTAGAGGGAAAAGTGTAACGCAAATTTAAAACATTCTTCTCTTGAGCCAGTTTGAACTTCCGAACTTCAGGTCCTTAAACACACCACAATTTGTCTCATTTCCTGGCCTTTGCATTTGCAGTTTCTTCAATCTTTGGGTCTCAGCCTGAGTGTTACTTCCTCATGGAAGTCTTCTCTGATCCCCGGAATCAGGCCAAGTGGCTTCATGACTTAATGCCTCCCCGTCAAAACGTGGAGTTCTGACCTCCTGTTTACTTGCCCAAACACCCCTTGAGACTTGAGACTCTGTGAGAATAAAAGCCATATCTGTTTTATTCACTTTATATCTCCAGCCCTAGTACAGAACCCACAGACTTGATGCTTAATTATATTTGTAGAATGACTGAGTGAATGAATGAGCAAGTCTATGTGCCAGTCTTTGCATCCAAGGATACAAAGCCCGGTAAGACATGATTTCTGCTCTGAAGGAGCATACGGTTGAGACTAAACTAGAACTGACTGTAATAGAAGGCATGATAAGTTTCATAAAAAGAAGTTCAAAAAATTCTGTAGGAATCCAGGGGGAAATGGCAGCACATCAAGCATAAAGAACGGCTTCTTGAGGAGAGGCGGGGCCAAGATGGCAGAGTAGTCAGACACTTCCGGTGGACCCTTTTACAACAAAGACCAGAAAAAACAAGTGAAGCAATTATATATGGCAATCTGGGAGCCCTGAACATCAAAGGCAGAGTGGAGCAACCGGACTGAGTGGCAGGGGGAGCAAGAGACAGTTCAGAAGCAGTGAGGAGTTGCCAGACCTGACTCAGCTAGAGCCTGAGCCCTTCAGGCCTGATCAGCTCAGGGGTGAGTGGTAAGGCAGGCAAGTGGCGGGCTTGGGAGGTACGTTTTACTCACTGGGAGAGACCCAGCACCAGAGAGTCTACACAGCCACCCAGAGCCAGTGAAGAAGCAGCCCTCAAAGAAAGATAAGTACTTGCGTAAGTTCTACCGCTCGGATCAAAAACATCCCCCTTAGGGAAAAACCTCTCTCCTATTTACCTCCCCGCTCCCTGCTCTGCACTGTGTCCTGGACTGGCTTCAGAAATTGCTGAGTCCCCTGGGCCAGAAGTAGGATCTGTCACACGCCCGGAGCCATTCTCCCTGCCTTGGAGAGTGAATAAATTAACAAACAGAGGGAAAAAATAAACTGCTGGCTCCCCTAAGCCAAGAAACCAGGGTAGGCACAGCTCCTTTGCCTAGGCACAGGCATAAGGGATCCATGGACTTTGGGTGTCTTACCCCCAGTATAGACTTGTGTCGGCCCATCTCAACAGCGTAGGCCCTCATTACCACAGTACAACAGGGTATATACTGGAAGTCTCACTTCAACTGTTTCAGCTGTGAAGTGCCAGGTTCTTGACATATGACACTGCTCTGCCCATTAAGCAGGGTCTTCCTCTACCCACATCAGGGACCTGATAACTGGTGGCTTCACCCACGCCACCTAGCCACCTGTGATAGGGGTCCATGAATAAGAGGTTCCCCTTAGTCCTTACAGACAACAGCATTAGGTGCTCATAGTCCAGCTGCAAAAACCACCCACCTACGTGCTCTAGGGAACAGGGACATGCCTTCCTCCTGGACAGTTGGGGGTGGCTGTCAGCACCCTGCCTTGCTCAGAGTGTGTCCCCCTGCTACAGCCAGATGCCTGTGCCTATGCCAATCACCCATGTCTGTCTAGGACTGTATGTGAGAGCTTAAACCACACACTTGGTAGCTATCTAGCTGGGCACCTGAACCTAATCCATACAGGAGGAGTGGGTGGACTCCTGAGCTCACATACCTAATAACAGATCTAACCACCTGGTAACAGGACATTAGGGCTTCAAAGTTGCCAATAATCAAACTAACTCATATGAGAAGCCTATTTGGACATATCAAAACAAAACAAGAAGCTAGGACACAGTAAGTAAACATAAAATAAATAAATAACATTGATGGCTCAGAGACAACAGTCAAAATCAAATCACATAAACAGGCAATCCATGATGGCTTCAGCAAGCTCCCAAAATAGAGAATCTAGAAATTTTCCAGAGGCAGAATACAAAAGATTAATATACAAAACTCTTCAAGAAATTAGGAAGGAAATTAATCAAAATGCAGAACACGCAATGGAGGAAATTAAAAAGATTAAAGAAGAGCATAATGACAAATTTAACAGGCTGCAAGAATCCATAGAGAGACAGCAATCAGAAATCCAGAAGATTAACAATAAAATGTCAGAATTAGACAACTCAATAGAAAGTCATAGGAGCAGAATTGAGGCAATGGAAGTCAGAATTCGTGAGACTGAAGATAAAGGACTTGACACCAGCTTATCTGAGGAAAAATCAGATAAAAGAATTTAAAAAAAATGAAGAAACCCTAAGAATTATGTGGGACTCTATCAAGAGGAATAACCTACGAGTGATTGTAGTACCAGAACGGGTGGGGGATAACAGAAAATACCGAGAGAATTGTTGAAGATTTGTTGGCAGAAAACTTCCCTGATATTGTGAAAGATGAGAAGATATCTATGCAAGATGCTCATCGAACCCCACATAAGGTAGATCCCAAAAGAAAGTCACCAAGACATATTATAATCAAACTTGCCAAAACCAAAGATAAAGAGAGAATTTTAAGAGCA
>NW_004443971.1:7683246-7700061 GCF_000243295.1 Trichechus manatus latirostris
ATCTACAGATACAATGCAATCCTATTCCAAATTCCACTGGTATTTTTTAATGAGATGAAGAAACAAATCACCAAGTTCATATGGAAAGGGAAGAGAACCCGAATAAGTAAAGCATTACTGACGAAGAACAACAAAGTGGGAGGTCTCACACTACCTGATTTTAAATCTATTATACTGCCAGGGTAGTCAAAACAGCCTTGTATTGGTACAGCAACAGATACATAGACCAACAGAACAGAATTGAGAATCCAGACATAAATTCATCCACCTATGAGCAGCTCATATTTGACAAAGGCCCAAAGTCCGTTAATTGGAGAAAAGACAGTCTCTTTAACAAACGGTGCTGGTGTAAGTGGATATCCATCTGCAAAAAACTGAAACAAGACCCATACCTCACACCATGCAAAAAAACTAACTCAAAATGGATCAAAGACTTAAGTACAAAATCAAAAATGATAAAGATCATGGAAGAAAAAATAAGGACAATGCTAGGAGCCCTAATACTCAGCATAAACACAATAGGAACCATAAGTAACAATACACAAACACCAGAAGAGAGACTAGATAACCAGGAGCTCCTAAAAATCAAACACTTACGCTCATCAAAAGACTTCACCAAAAGAATAAAAAGACAACCTACATACTGGGAAAAAAAAATTTGGCTATGACAAATCTGGTCAGCATCTAATCGCTAAAATCTACAAGATATTGCAAAACCTTAACAACAAAAAGACAAATAACCCAATTAAAGAATGGGCAAAAGATATGAACAGGCATAAAGAATGGGCAAAAGATATGAACAGGCACTTCACCAAAGAAGATATTCAGGCAGCTAACACACACATGAAGAAATACTCACGATCATTAGCCATTAGAGAAATGCATATCAAAACTACAATGAGATATCATCTCACCCCAACAAGGCTAGCATTAACCCAAAAAACACAAAATAATAAATGCTGGAGAGGTTGTAGAGAGACTGGAACACTTATACACTGTTGGTGGGAATGTAAAATGGTACAACCACTTTGGAAATCGATTTGGCACGTTCTTAAAAAGCTAGAAATAGAAGTACCATACGATCCAGCTATCCCGCTCCTTGGAATATATCCTAGAGAAATAAGAGCCGTCACACGAATAGATATACGCATACACATGTTCATTGCAGCACTGTTCACAATAGCAAAAAGATGGAAACAACCTAGGTGCCCATCAGTGGACAAATGGATAAACAAATTATGGTATATCCACACAATGGAATACTAGGCAATGATAAAGAACAACAATGAAGCCGTGAAACATCTTATAACATGGAGAAAGCTGGAGGGCAGTATGCTGAGTCAATCACAGAAGGACAAATATTGTATAAGATCACTATTATAAGAGCTCAGGAAAAGGTTTAAATACAGAAGAAAACATTCTTTGTTGGTTACGAGGGTGGGTAAGGAGGGTGAGAGTTATTCACTAACTAGATAGTAGATAAGAATTATCTTAGGTGAAGGGAAGGACAGCACACACTACAGGGGGAGTCAGCACAGTTGGACTAAACCAAAGCTAAGAAGTTTCCTGAATACGATCAAACACTTTAAGGGACAGAGTGGCAGGGGTAGGGGTCTGAGGACCATGGTTTCAGGGGACATCTAGGTCAATTGGCATAACAAAGTTTATTAAGAAAATGTTCTGCATCCTACTTTGGCAAATGGTGTCTGGGGTCTTAAAAGCTTGCAAGCGGCCATCTAAGATGCATCAGTTAGTCCCAATCACCTGGAGTAAAGGAGAATGAAGAACACCAAAGATACAAGGAAAGTATTAGCCCAAGAGACAGAAAGGCCACGTAAACCACAGACTTCATCAGCCTGAGACCAGAAGAACTAGATGGTGCCTGGCTACCACCCATGATCGCCCTGGCAGGGAACACAACTGAGAGTCCCTGATGGAGCAGGAGAAAGTGGGGTGCAGAACTCAAATTCTGGTAAGAAGACCAGATTTAATGGTCTGACTGAGACTGAAGGAACTCCGGAAAGCATGGCCCCTGGATTCTCTATCAGCCCAGAACTTAAACAATTTCCTAGGCCAACTCTTCAGATAGGGATTGGACTGGATTGGGGAGATAAAGTGATACTCGTGAGGAGTGTGCCTCTCAGCTCAAGTAGATACAAGAGACTAAACGGGCAGCTTCTGTCTGGAGGTGGATGAGAAGGCAGAGTGGGTTAGGAGCTGGTTGAATGGACATGGGGAATCAGGGGTGGAAAGGAGGAAGGTACTGTCACAGTATGGGGAGAGTAAGTAGGGTCACATAACAATGTATGTACCAATCTTTGCATGGGAAAAAGTAAAAAAAGAAAGAAAGGTTTCTTGAAAGAGGAAACATTTGAGATAGGCTTAAAGGAGGGCTAGAGCCCTTGTGGCACAAACAGTTAAGCGAGAGGTTGGTGGTTCAAGCCCTTTCAGCCACTCTGTGGGTGAAAGACCTGGTGATCTGCTCCCGTAAAGATTACAACCACGAAAACTCCATGGGTCAGTTCTACTCTATCCTATAGGGTCACAATGAGTCAGAATCAGCTCGATAGCACCTAACAACAAGAATTTCATTAGGCCGAGATAATGAATATGCAGTTAATCTTCTATTTATTGTAAACCTATTATGTATAGGAAGATATTGTTCTAGACACTAGGCCAATAAGAAAAATAAGACAGAGTTCCTGCCTTTAGGGGTTAGCAGTCTAAGAGCCACGGTACAAGGTAAAATGTATTCCATGCTAAGATTAATGGTGTAGACAGAGCACTGTGGGAGCTTGTGGGAGGGATGCGTGTGTGTATGAGTGTGAGTGTGTGTGTGTAAGTGTGTGTGTATGAATGTGTGTGTGTGTGTGAGTGCGTGTGTGAGTATGGGTGTGTGTGTGTAAGAGAGAGACATCTGTTCTGACTGAATGTGCATTTCCACTAGGGCAGAGAACCATAAGGGAAAAAGCCAGGCAGCTGTGAACTTGTTGGAACTTGCCTTTGTTTCTGTTGTTGCTAGGCAACTCTCCTTCTGGCTCCTGGTATGGTTGCCACTGGAAACAGTTTTCTTAAAGGCTAAACTTTTAAATGCCCCATTTGCACAGACCACACTTGTAAAACATTCTTCTCCATGATTCCCGACATGGGCAATGATCTTGGCCACACAAAGCATTTCCCCCCGTTTTACCTTTCTGTCGTTATTCCTTCCTGGGGTAATCTCTGCACTCCTTGAGCTTCGCTAACTCCCAGGGACACTTTGAGCTGGTTTCTACCAAAGGGAGCTGTGGCTGGGTAGGATATACTTCAAGTGAGAGAGATTTATTTCCGCTTTCCCTCTTGAACTCTCACTTTGGTAATTACAGGCTGCACTGCTGAGCAGAGTCCCCACGGTGTATGTACCAAATGGCGTGCCTTATTGGCTGGCTGCCTCAGCCCTCGGGATCTTCAAAGGTTGCTCAGCAGCAGCCTGAGTGGAATATTTAAGGTGAACAGAAGCACTTTTTTGCCTTTGATTAATCTGAAGCTCATACATGGATTCAAACTCCTATCATGGACTCAGACGCACTATGGTTAATTCAATCATCAATTTCAAGGGCTGACATCACAAATTTGAGGATTCCTTGAACCATCAACATCTTTGCATTTAATTAATGACCTCTAATACAGATTATCTAATACTCGGCTATCAGTTTGTTGTGCTGTGGTGGTTTGCGTGTTGCTATGATGCTGGATGCTATGCCATTGGTATTTCCCCCAGTTTTACCTTTCTGTTGTTGTTCCTTCCTGGGGTAATCTCTGCACTCCTTGAACTTCGCTAACTCCCAGGGACACTTTGAGCTTGTTTCTTCCAAAGGGAGCTGTGGCTGGTTAGAATATACTTCAGGTGAGATACATTTATTTCCCCTTTCCCTCTTGGACTCTCACTTTGGGAATTATAGGCCACACTGTCAGTTCATCCATGGTGGACAGGTCTCAGCAGAGCTTCCAGACTAAGACAGACTCGAAAGAAAGGCCTAGTGAACTATTTCTGAAAATTAGCCAATGAAAACCTTATGTATCACAACAGAATATTGTCTGATGTAGTGCAGGAAAATGAGCCCTTTAGGTTGGAAGGCCCTCAAAACATACAGTGGCTGAAATAGACTGGAGCATACCAACAAGATGGATGGATCAGGATTGGGCAGTGTTTCCTTCTGTTTTACGTGGTATCGCTATGAATTAGAGCTGACTCCACAGCAACAAACAACTCTGATAACAACAATACAAATCACTGAAAAATATAAGACCAATATTAACAGCTTCTTAAAAAAAAAAGAAGGAAAAATCTTTGGATACATCAAGATTTATCAGCTGTTCTGTGGTTTATAGAATTTTTTCCCCCAAAATATTCCTGGAAAGGTGGCAGGGAACTCTTTTTTTTGAGGGGGTAGGAATCTTCTGGGAGTGGGGGGCGAGAGGAGCATTGTTAAATTACCTGTTGATCTAGGACTACAAAATGGTATAATGTGATGATGATATCATTTCAATCCCCAAATCCATCTAGTCAGCATCAAAGAAAGTAATGCAATTTACACTAACGCCAGGTGACAGCCATTTGTCCGTGCTCTTAGCACCAAATGACTTTGGAGTCTTTCCTCACTCCACAACAAAGCGTCTGCTTTCCAGATGAATTTTGTAGCAAAATTGGGAAGCATTATTAGTTTAGAGCAGAAAGGAAGCCATAGACACTAAAAACACTAAAATGTTAATTTTCCTTTTAATTTAAGCAAAGCTGATGCAAAATTAAAGTACTTCAGATTGCTACAAAATATTTCAGAGCGGAAATTGCCTTCCCCTCTTTAGTGTCTCTCCATGTGAGCAGCCCACCCAAAGACAATTACGCTGAGCAAGCCCTTTCTAATTTGTAAACCAGATGGAAATCTGAGGGAAAAAAATCTTTCCCATCAAAAACAAACAAACAAAATTCTGTGACTTTCATTGCTAATTCATGGAGAGTGTTTTGTTTTATTTAAAATAAATACACTGAAATCCAAAAAAAGATGAGTAAGGAGAAATAAGCACCATGCAGGAGGAAATTTAAAGAGAGAGACACACATCCATATTATGTCTGCATAAATACTTCATGGAGCTGTGTTTCAGAATCTGTAGTCTTGTTGCCAAACAGGGAAAGCTGAGACTCTGGTTACTATTGACCCTGAGCCACAGAGAAATTACTGACCAAAGACCACATCCTTCCATTTCACTGAGTCAGTTAACATTATTCTCTCAACTGGAAACGTCTTACTGGCTGTCTGAGAAGTTCCTTACCACAAATATTTCAAGCAGGGAGTATAGGTTGAGGAGGGCAGATTCTGGCCAGACTAGCCATGTCGCTGTAAACCAGGCATATCACAGTGGCTTGTTTTTGTTAGGTGTCATCGAGTTGTTTCCGACTCATAGTGACCTTATGTACAACAGAAAGAAACAGTGCCCAGTTCTGTGCCATCCTCACAATCGTTGCTATGCTTGAGCCCATTGTTGCAGCCACTGTGTCAATCCATCTCGCGGAGGGTCTTCCTCTTTTTCGCTGACCCTCTACTTTACCAAGCATGATGTCCTGCTCCAAAGACTAGTCCCTCCTGATAACATGTCCAAAGTAGGTAAAACGAAGTCTGGCCGTCCTTTCTCCTAAGAAGCTTTCTGGCTGTACTTCTTCCAAGGCAGATTTGTTTGTTCTTTTGGAAATCCATGGTATATTCCTCTTCTGAATCCAGCTGGAATTTCTGGTAGTTCCCTGTTGATGTACTGCTGCAACCATTTTTTAATTATCTTCAACAAAATTTTACTTGTGTGTAATATGAATGATATTGTTTGATAATTTTCACAGTGGCTTAGTCAATGCTAAACTTAGTGAGGTCCTGGCATACCCATTCCTCTGGGGCCAGCCAACAATATTACAGGAAAGACATATTAGTTGCTGGTGAAGGTGGGGAGGGAGGTACAAAAGCTACCTATTGCTTAAAGAAACATGATTCTAAGTTTACCAAGCTGGATGTGTGTTACACCCATCTGAACAACTCAGACCTCTGCTTGGTTTCTTTATTAGAGCTAGAGAGAAAACCACATGGGAAGAAGAAAGACGTGTGCACAGCTAAGAGCTAAGATTATCACTGAGACCATTACCTGCCAAATAGCAGTCATTGTTCTAGGTGCAGGAGATAACTCACAGGCATTCCTTCCCTATGTCGGACAAGTCATCATTCTGCATTTCCATATTGTTTTCACTCTATACATCCTCTAGAATTCACATTCCCTGTGCCCACCACATTTTGGAACGTCACACAGCTGTTGTTGTTAGTTGCTCTCGACTCATGGCAACCTTACGTATAACAGAATGAAGCATTGCCTGGTCCTGCACCATCTTCACGATCAGTGGTATGTTTGAGATCGCTGTGGCTGTGTCAATCCATTTCATTAAGGGTTCCCTCATCTTCTCTGACCCTCTGCTTTATCAAACATGAAGTTGTTTCCTAGTGATGGATCCTTCCTGATGATATGTCCAAAGTAAGTGAGCTGAACCCCGGATGCTCTGCTAACCCAGAACTGCAACCATTCCCAAAGCCCACTTTTTCATACAAACACTTAAAAAACCAAACCCATTGCCGTCGAGTCCATTCTGATTCATAGCAACCCCATAGGACAGAGTAGAACTGCTCTATAGGGTTTCCAAGGAGCAGCTGGTGGATTCAAACTGCGGACCTTTTGGTTAGTAGCCGTAGCTCTTAACCACTGCACCACCGGGGCTCCTATAAAGATTAGACAGGCCTATAAAACAAACAATTACACATGTGAGGAACATGCTTCTTAGTTCATTCAAATATACAAGACCAAGTGGGCAGCTCCTGTCCAAAAGCAGGGCGAGAACGCGGGAAGGGACAGGAACTGAATGAATGGGCACAGGAAACCAGGGTGGAAAGGGGAAGCATGCTGTCACATTGTGGGGATTGCAGCCAGTGTCACAAAACAATACGTGTATAAATTTTTGAATGAGAAATTAACTTGAGCTGTAAGCTTTCACCTCAAACACAATAAAAACAAACAAACAACAACAACGAAAAGTAAGTAAGCTGAAGTCTTGCCATCTCGCTTCTAAGAAGCATTCTGGTTGTATTTCTTCTAAGACTGATCTGTTCGTTCTTCTGGCAGTCCACAATATGTTCAGTATTCACACAGTTGAAATGTTCCTTTCATGTGTATTTATTTTCAACATCTGGAGAGCGTGCCTTTCAATAAGCTCAGTCCTGCCCATAGCTTCACATAGGAATAGATTTCCGTGGAGAATAGAGAAAAGTGTCTGGTCTTGATTCTCAGCTATGGAAAGAGACATTGCTGGATGCCTTAATACACCCTTGGCTGAGCACAAGGCATAGCTGCATGCAGCTTAGATGGGACAGCTTATCTGTACATAATTCCAGTCCCAGGGTCACAAAGACAGATTTTTGCTTTGCTCTGAATCCTCCTCAGAAGAAAAAAACTCTGTTTTTCTCCTGAAGTTTGAGCATGAACAGAGCTCCAAACCCATTGCTGTCGATTCCAACTCACAGTGACCCTATAATAGGACAGAGTAGAACTGCCCAGTAGGGCTTCCAAAGAGCAACTGGTGGATTCAAACTGCCGACCTTTTGGTTAGCAGCCGAATGCTTAACCACTATGTCACCAGGGCTCCAAAGAGAGCTTAGTAAATGTGAAATAATCAGGTCAGTTACAGGTAATTTTCCACCAGGCCCATTTACCTACATGAATACCATGTGCTACTGTTCCATTTTTGTTGTTAAGTGTCCTTGAGTTGGTCTCTGACTCGTTGCAACCCCATGCACAATGGAATAAAATGCTGCCTCGTCCTGCACCATCCCCATGATCTGTTGGAGATCAAACCATTGTGGCCCAGAGTTTTCACTGGCTGATTTTTGGAAGTAGATTGCCAGGCCTTTGTTCCTAATCTGTTGTCATAGTCATCTAGTGCTGCTGTAACAGAAATACCACAAGTGAACGGCTTTAACAAAGAGATGTTTATTCTCTCGTAGTCCAGTAGGCTACAAGTCCAAATTCAGGCCATCAGCTCCAGGGGAAGGCTTTCTCTGTTGGCTCTGAAGGAAGGTCCCTGTCATCAATCTTCCCTTGGTCTGGGAGATTCTCTGCGCAGGAACCTCAGGTCCAAAGGACTCACTCTGCTCCCGGCACTGCTTTCTTGGTGGTATGAGGTTCCCATGTGTCTCTGCTCGCTTCTCTCTTTTATATCTCAAAAGAGATTGGCTTAAGACACTATCTAATCTTGTAGACCTCATCATTATAACTGCCGATAATCCATCTTATTACATCATAGTGATAGAGTTTACAACACATGAAGAAATCACATCAGATTACAAAATAGTACACAATCATATAACACTGGGAATCATGACCCAGCCAAATTGATAGATATTTCAATCCATGACATCTGTCAGTTTGGAAGCTCTGCTGAAACCTGTTCTGCATCATAACAACACACAATCCACCACTGACAGATGGGTGGTGGCTGCGCATGAGGTGTATTGGCTGTGGGGAGGTGAGCACTCTGCCGCTGAGCCACCACTGCCCCAATGCTTCTTCCTGTTGTTAGTTGCCATTGAGTTGATTCCAACTCATGGCGACCCCATGTGTGCAGAGTAGAGCTGCTCCATAGGGTTTTCAAGGCTGTGATCTTTTGGAAGCAGATTGCCAGGCTTATCTTCCAAAGCACCTCTGAGTGGGTTTGAACCTCCGATCTTTTGGCTAGTAGTTGAGTTTTAACCATTTGTGCCATCCAGGGCCTCCTGCCCCCATGCTTAGTTGGGCTAAAAGGGGTCTTGAAAATGACAATACACAAAATACTTAGACATGCCCAAGAGAAAGAGGTTGTTATTAAGCATAAAGTTCAAGACCAAAATCTTCCTTCTTCCACCAAACCTTACAGGTAGAATGGTGTGTCTTGGCCCTGAATTCCTATGCATGGCACGGGCATTTAGTCAAAACAGCTCTAAATTTCCACTTATTATTTTTGCTGTTGATATTTTGTCTCCCCAAGTAGATTTTGGTTCACTGGAGTTTGGAGGCCTTGTTTTAGCTTTCTGTTTATGTCCTAGTAACACCTTCGTCAATAAGGCCATAGTAAGCGCTCATTAAATACTTAATTAATGAACAGTTCTTCCTCCCATTCTCCACTTCTATCAGTCCCATCAGACTAAACTGGTTCCCTCAACATTTAACACTCTAGAGTCCAACTAGTAAACTTTTCGCAGTTCTGGCTATTAATCTTCACAAGACTGACTGCAGTAAAATCAAACAGACAGTGTCTGGGACGAGTGAGCCACAATATTCTGAAACACTGAATTTGCTGTTTGCCACACTTATTCTTCAACCTGGCAACAACCTTTGGAGGAAGGAAAGGGACATAACTTATTTGCCAACTACAGTGACACTGAAAACAAAGTAAAGATAAAACATAACATGGTGAAGTTGGGTAAGTTATGATTAAAAATGGAATTCAAACTAGTTGCCATGGAGTAGATTCCAACCCATGGCGACTTCATGTGTGTCAGAGTAGATCTGTGCTCCATAGGGTTTTTCAATGGCTGGTTTTGTTTTGTTTTAAGTAGATTGTCAGGACTTCCTTCCAGGGTGCCTCTGGGTGGACTTGAAACACCAACCTGTCGGTCAACAGCTGAGCAGGTTAACCATTTGCACCACCCAGGGATTCCAAAATTGAGATTAAAAACATGTGAAGTGATATTCTTCCTATATCATTTCAATTGCAACCCCAAAGGCTGTCCTCGTTTATAAACTGAAAAGAAATCTGGTCAAAAAACAACTATGGCCAATTCTAGGCAGACAAGAAGTAGGAGAAATTTGTCCTAAGTGTGCTTCATTTCCTCATTTTTCCATGTTGTTAGTTGCTGTTGAGTTGGCTCCAACTCATGGCGACCCCACATGTGTGGAGAAGAACTGCTCCATAGAGTTTTCAAGGCTGTGACCTTTTGGAAGCAGATTGCCAGGCCTGTCTTCTCAGGCGCCTCTGGGTGGGTTTGAACTGCCAACCTCTGGGCTAGTAGTCAAGGACTTAACATTGTATTACCTAGGGACTCCATACCCTACCCCCAATTCCATTACCTTTTCCACCAAAAATTGGCCAGCTTTCTAATATTATTCCTGACTCAGAAAAACATCTGTTACAAAAAATGGGGCTTGACAACTTTTCCCCTGTGAGGAAAATTCTTCTAAGAGGATGTAGATAAAGAGTGATGATTAGCACAAATGTATTTTTAATGACAGAAATGCAGGTGTTAGCCCAGTCCAGGTGAAAAAAATAACTGTGTTTTATGTGTGTGGGTAATTACTGATGGTGAATGTTAATGAGAATAGCTCCAACTGTACTAAATGTTTCTTGTAGAAATAAGAAATTGCCCCTCAATCACTAGATTTGTTTTATTTTAAAAGGGAGAGGCCACCACACCCAGCTGTTTGGTGATCTAGTATTCTGGGAGGAAAACAGCTAAAGGTCAGCAGTGAATCTTTCCTGAGACTGTGGATACTTTCACTTTAGAGCCTGGCGGTCCAAGCTTTTCCTTAGTAGGAAGATTGTCAAGTGAGGCCCATGAGCTGGTAAAGCAGTCTCCTCCTCTGATTCTACCTTCTGCTTGAGACTCTCACATCCTGGTTCCTCCTGCCACCCGATACTGACCTGTGGGTGAACTCTGCCCTTTAATTTTGGCCATTGTGTGGACACAAACTTATTTCTTTGTTTCTCTCTTAGCACAGCTAAGACAGATTGGAACTTTCACAAAATCTTTCCTAAATACCAAGAAAAACAAAAAAAGGGAAGAAACATAAAATATGTAAATATATGAAAACTCTCTGGTGAAAACCCACAACTTTCTGGCTTTGTATATGTTGGTGTGCACCCAGGGCTTGTAGGCCTTATTCTTTTAACACCCTGTCTGAGATGGTTTTACAGGCAGTCCCCGGCTTACAAACGTCTGACTTGCAGACAACTCGTACTTAAGAACCGACTGCCATAAAGCCTGTTATATTAAAAATTTGAGTTAAAATCAGTGGTTCATAAAAACGAATGTGCGTGCTATTTTATGATGTTCTGAGAACACTGTGTGGTTTGGAAGTGTTTCTTAAGTGTTTTATATGTATAAGTAAAAGAAAAACGTTGCCATAGAGTCGATTTCGACTCATAGCGACCCTGTAGGACAGAGTAGAACTGCTCTATAGGGTTTCCAAGGAGCAGGTGGTGGATGCAAACTGCCAACTTTTTGGTTAACAGCCAAGCTCTTAACAACTGAGCCACCAGGGCTCCTTTATATGCATAGAAAGGTAAAATATATACTATATACTAAGACAAACATTTGACTAACTGATGCTAAATAAGAGCCACGTGTACCTGTTCCAACTTATCTACAAATTGGACTTAAAGACAGACTTAAGAATGGATCTTGTTAGTAACCTGGGGACTGCCTCTACTTAACCTGAAATAGCTGACACAAATTTGTATCCTACCTGTGTTCTAGGCAGCCCTGGTGGTGCAGCATTTAAGTGCTTGGCTGCTAACTGAAAGATTGGTGGTTCGAACCCAGCAGCAGCTCTCTGGGAGAGATGTGGCAGTCTGCTTCCGGAAAGATTATAGCCTTGGAAACTCTATTGGGTAGTTCTACTCTGTCCTGTAGGGTCCCTATGAGTCGGAATAGACTCAATGGCAATGAGTATCTGTGTTCTTAGGTCCTGGGTGGTGCAAATGGTTTGTGCTCGTCAATTAACCTAAAGATTGGTGGATCGAGCCCACCCAGTGGTGCTGTGGAAGAAATGCCTGGTGATCTGCTTTTGTAAAGATTACAGCCAAGAAAACCCTATGGAGCAGTCCTACATTGTAACACATGGGGTTGCTGCGAGTTTGAATCAACTTGATGACAATGGTTTTTTGTTTTTGTTTTTACCTGTGTTCTTACTTCCAAAGTTCTGGCTCAGCTTCCTATGGAGGAAATTATCTGAACATTCTGAAACTCTTTCTAGACATCTTGGCTATGTGTGTTCAAGATCTAGAGGACAGATTTCCACCAGCATCAACAGTCTACCTCTATGTCTGGCCCAAGAAACATACTTTAGCCAGATGATTGATGCCATCAATGATTCTACTCCTTGAGTAAGATTTCTCTACTGCTGTACACCAGAAGATGCCTTCATTCTTAGGTTCAATAACACAAAATACGAATGATTAACTAACACAACATTCTCATGACTACACAGTGAGAGTGCATGAGGAGATGGGGGTAACTCAAGAACTGTGCTTTCCCCCCTAACAGTTAGGATAAGCTATCTCCCACCCTTGAATGAATATTGGAAACTACCTGGTCTTTCCTTTCCAGGTAGTTCATCTGTGGGCTTGTGTAAGGAATGCTTATTGAAGGAAAGAAGCTTGATGACATTTCCACTCATTATTATTTTTATATAAAATTACAAATAATTTATTTGCATAAGATTTCCACCACTGAAGTCTTTCCTTTTGTCTGTTCTCATGAGATCAGTTTGCCCAAACCTACACAGAGTCTTGAATTTATTTGATAATGTTAGATGAGCCTTTGGAAGCTAATGAGTAGGAAAAGGAACCTATTCAATTACAACAAATGCTTCCTCCTCTTTAAAAACAATGGTGAATGAGCTCGAATACAAGGCTGCACTTCTTATCTCTGAAGTCTGAGAAAAGCAAGATATGGTCTTCTGACTTATTGGCTCCACCTAGCTCGTAAACACGAATTCAGACAAAAGCAAAGTGTTTTCTATTTGTTGAAAAAGGAAAACAACTTTGGAAAATATTAATTGCTTAGTCTTTGAATATCTAATCAAATTCAGGAGGTTTATTGGGAATGAGATTTGTCAACATAAATAAATCTGTCAACTTGGAATCTCCCTGCCACCGACCTGAAAGTCCCTTAAGCAATAGGATTTGCTCTAGTTTCTTCTTCTTGGCCCCTACTGCTAAATTTTCTTCTTGGCCTGCTACACAGACTCACAGTTTCCTTTATCACTGCTATCTAGTCCTATTGTTGTTGTTAGGTACTGTTGAGTCATTTCTAACTCATAGAGACCCTATGAACAGAATGGGACACTGCCATCCTCACAATCCTGCACCATCCTCACAATCATGGCTATGTTTGAGCCCACTGTTGCAGCCACTGTGTCAATCCATCTCACTGAGGGTCTTCCTGTTTTTCGTTAACCCCCTATTTCACCAAGTGTGATGTCCTTCTCTGGGGACTGATAGCTCCTAGTAACATGCCCAAAGTACGTGAGATGAAGTCTTGCCATCCTTGCTTCTAAGGAGCAGTCTGGCTGTACTTCCAAGACAGATTCGTTCGTTCTTCCAGTAGTCCATGGTATATTCAATACTCCTCACCAACACCATAATTCAAAGGCATCAATTCTTATTCGGTCTTCCTTTTTCACTGTCTACCTTTTGCATGCATATGAGGTGACTGAAAATATCATGGCTTGAGTCAGGCACACTTTAGTCCTCAAGGTGACATCTTTGCTTTTGCACACTTTAAAGAGGTCTTTTGCAGCAGATTTTCCCAATGCATGACATCATTTGATTTCTTGACTGCTGCTTCCATGGGCATTGATTTGTGAATCCAAGTGAATGAAATCCTTGACAACTTCAATCTTTTCTCCATTTATTATGATGTTGCTTATTCGTCCAGTTGTGAGAATTTTTGTTTTCTTTATGCTGAGGCATAATCCATACTGAAGGCTGTGGTCTTTGATCTTCATCAGTAAGTGCTTCAAGTTCTCTTTACTTTCAGCAAGCAAGGTTGTGTCATCTGCATATCGAAGGTTGTTAATGAGTCATCCTCCAGTCCTGATGCCCCACTGTTACCGAGCACAATGGATTTGCTGCTTTTACTCTTGTTAAGAATAACTAAGAGTCAAGTGGATTTAAAGCAAGGCATAGTTTATTACTCACAGCAGTAAGGAGACAGGGAAATCACTCTCAAATTACTTGTCTCTCCGAACAAAAACCTGGAAGAAGTTTTTATGCTACGTGGGAAAGGGGAAGTCATACATATTCAAGAAGGATTTGGCTCGGAAGTGGCTGATGGACTTCTCGCTTCTGAAATGTGCTCCATCACTGCTCGATGATGTATGTCGGGTGATTTGGGTTCCTTGGCATAGGTCTTTTGGTTCTTAGGCAATACTTATTATGGGATGAGGCCATCTGGCGGTCAACATGTTTTCTTACCGTGCATGCCCAGGATTCTAGTTTTAGCTGGTTGATCTGAAGGACAGCTGCAAGCGGAAAGATTAGGAGGAAGCAGACAACATTGTGCTTAAACTTTAACCGCAAGTGAGGTAGACAATGTTTTGTGGTTGACAGCATTCTAATTCTAGAAAATTTTTAACTGACATAACTTGTTGCTTTAAGTCCTTTTCTGTGCCTAGCTAGTCTCATCATTTTTCTTCATATATTTCAGCTTCTTGGATTATCTGTTCAGCATACAGGTTGAGTAAATATGGTGAAAGGATACAACCTTGACGCACATCTTTCCTGACTTTAAACCACACAGTATCCACTTGTTCTGTTCGAACGACCACCTCTTAGTCTATGTATAGGTTCTGCATGAGCACAAAGAAGTGTTCTAGAATTCCCATTCTTTGCAATGTTATCCATAATTTGTTATGATCCACACGTAACAAAGGTACTCCTATTACCTAAAAAAGCAAAAACAAACAAACCAAACCATCACCCTTGTTTACCCTTTAAAGTAGTCCAAGTGGCCCCACCCTTGTTCTCCACCTTCCGACTCTGCTACTAGGCCCACACTCACACCTGGCCTTGAAGACCACACCTGCTTTTATTCCTTCTTACCTCTTTACACCTACTAATCTTAACAAAAACCCAGCTATCCTGATGATACTTCATGCCAAATTGCCTTTTCCTATAAATCTCCACCTCCCATTCCCACTTGTTTTATGATGGAAGAGAAGCTTCTATTTTGTTGTACGTTTTAGCTCATCCATCTATTTTTATTGAAGTCTTTACAACTCTTGATCTCTACATCTACTGAATTCCAGAATGTAAATCTACCTCCCTTTTGGCTTTTATCCATGACATTTGATTCTCTATCCAGATTCCTGCTATTATCATTCATTTCATGCAATAACCTTTTAAAAACACCTACTATGTGCCGGGCACTGCTTGTATCCACTGTGTTGGCCTCTTTGACACCTTAACATCCCAATCCCTGTGTCTCAGCTCAGCCCGTCTTCACCTACCCTGCACTGCCGACCAGCACGTTTACACTCTGAACCTAATAATCTCAAAACCCTTGAGATCTGTCTCCACATTCTCCTACTGAATCACCCGCTTGCTTCTTTCTGTCTTTACTGGCATGTACTCCATTTCCCCGCAACCACTGAACAACTTTTAACTGTCACCAGGATATCTGGTGCTTCCATCAATTTGTTTCTCTAAATCTGTTATAGTTATGCAATTCTCAACTTATTCCTGAGTCCAGGTATTTCAATACTTCCTTATAATCCACCATTTATTAATTCTTCCAACAAATGTTTATATTTTTATAGTGTGTCAGGTATTGTGCTAAGTGCTGGGATGTGGCTGAGAAAGAAAACAGATATGATCTCTGCCTTCAGAGAATTTACAGTCTATGTGTGTGTGTTTGTGTGTGTATGGAGCCCTGGTGGTACAGTGGTTAAGCATTTGGCAGCTAACCAAAAGGTCGGCAGTTCGAATCTACCAGTCGCTCCTTGGAAACCCTATGGAGCAGTTTTACTCTGTCCTATAGGGTCGCTGTGAGTTGGAACCAACTCGCCGGCAATGGGTTTGGGTTTTTTTTTTTTTTTTTTTGGTATATATATATATAAACTGAAAACAAATCTGTTGCCATTGAGTCAATTCCAACTCATGGTGACCCCGTGTGTTCCAGAGTAGAACTTCTCCATAGGGTTTTCTTGGCTGTAATCTTTATGGAAGCAGATAATCAGGTCTTTTTTCTGAAGCACCACTGCATCGGTTTGAACCACCAACCTTTCAGTTAGCAGCTGAACACAAACCATTTTGCTACCCATGAACTATCTATCTATCCACCTAATTAACTGCAAAATAACAAATTACAAATTAAGTGCTTTCATGGAAGTACTGTCATAGAAAGTGGCATTTAAACTGAGATGTGAGGGTGGGTAGGAATTATGCAGATAAAGAGAGGAGGAAATGCGTACAGAGCAAGAGGAAATGCATACTATAGCATTGGTGCAGGGCCTGAGATGGGAAAGCTGTAGGTGTATTTGAGGAAAAGAAAGGAGGCCACTGTGGCAGGAGCAAGCGAGCAAATAGCTGCAACTGAAGTCGGAGAGTCAGATGGGACCCTGATCATGGAGGTCTTGTGGACCATGCTAAAGTGTTTGGGATTTGTCCTGGGTGCAGTGGAAGATCATTAGCAGTTTTTTTTTTTTTTTTTTTTTTAATATTTTATTGTACTTCAGGTGAAGGCTTACAGAACAGATAGTTTCTCATGTAACAGTAAGACACATGATGTTTTATGACATTGGTTAACAACCCCACAACATTTTAACCCTCTAAATTCTCAACTTTTTTTTTTTTTTGGTGAAAATACACCTAGCCAAAGATACGCCATTTCAAAAATTTTTTTACATACACATTTAAGTGACGTTGACTACGCTGTTCTAATTGTGCTGTTATTCTCACTTAAGATGAAGGCTTACAGGACAAAATAGTCTCCC
>NW_004443971.1:7710087-7740930 GCF_000243295.1 Trichechus manatus latirostris
TTCAGGATTGTTGATTCTCTGTTTGGCTTAGTTTTTTGGATCTTTGTTGTGGAGGGACGGCGTGGTGCTTCTGCCTAGAGCGCCGTCTTGCTGGAGTCTCTCTCATTAGCAGTTTTAAGCAAAGATTAACATGATAGAATTTGCACTTTTTAAAAGATCCATCTATCTGTTTAGTGGAAAATAAATGGGGCACGAGCAGCAACAGTTGGACAATCAGGTAGGTTGGACTAGATAAATGGCAAAAGCAATGGAAAGAGTGGAAGAATTTGAAATACATTTTGGAGGTAAAGTTAAAGAATTCGGGAATGAACTGAGAATCTGATAAAGTAGAGAAATCAAAGCTGATCCCTAGGATTCTCACGTGGGCCCTGGGTCGCTGATGGTGTTATTATTAACATGGTGGTGATGGGCAGAGGAGAGAGTTGGTGGCTAGGGGTCAGGCTGGGCAGATCGAGTAGGTAAAGAGCTCCATATGAGACAGGTTAAATTTGAGAGAGAAGTCCCTAGGTGGCACAAATGGTTTGTGCTCAACTGCTAACTTAAAGTTGGTGGTTCGAACCCACCTAGCAAGTACCATGGAAAATAAGGCTGGCTTCTGTAAAGATTATAGCCAAGAAAATCCTATGGAGCAGTTTTACTCTGTAGCACATGGGTCACCACGAGTTGAATCAGCTAACTAACTAACTAACAACAACAACAAACTTGAGGTACCTGAGAGATGTCCAAGTGGTGATGAGATGTCAAGTAAGCAGTTGTGGTTACCCCCTGCCATATCTGCTCTGCCATTTTCCAACTCTGTGTCACCCCTAGTACTTATTTAAAACCTACACAAAAAAGATGAAGGCTACCCTACTCCTGAAGAAAGACACAGAATAATGGAATCATAAGATCTGGCAAACTTGATGTGTGGCAGAGATGACTAGCTCTCCACCAAAGACCTGGAGTACCTATTGTACCATTTCAGTTGTGAGGCAGCTGCTCAGACAGGAACTACATTTTTCAACTCTTTTTGCATCTTCGAGGAGCCATGGGACTAGTTCTTACAAGGGAATGTGAGCATAGGTGAGGGGTGCTACTTCCAGCATAAGGTGGGTGAGAATGGATCTACCTTCTTTACACTCTCTCTTTCCCCCTCTAACAGCTTGATGCATGTAAATATGGCAACTTTGGAAGCCACATAATGAAAACAATGGAGCCACAAGAGCAGGAACCTGAGTCCCAGAACCACTGCCTGGAAGAGAGCTGATCAGGAACACAGTTCTGGACTTTACAAAAGCAAGAAGGAAACATCCATCGTATTATGCCATGGAAATTTAAGGGCTTATTTGTAATAGCAGCTAGCATACATTAACTTATATATCATTAATGCACATTTTCCACTGAACTTTGGTTGCTACTTAAAAATCTCTTGTATTAGATGTTGTAGTGGGATCTGATGTGTGTATTTTTGGGAACTCTGGGATGTTGACACAGAACATTTAGTCCCTCTGTTTGTTTCCTAGGGCTGCCATAAAAAAGAATCACAGACTGAGTGACTTATAAGAACAGAAATTTATGGTCTTACAGTTCTAGAGGCTAGAAGTCTGAAATTCGGGTGTCAGCCATGTTGACTCCTTCTGAAGGCTCTGAAAAAGAATCTGTTCCATGTCTCTCTCCTAGCTTCTGGTGACAGTCTACCATCCTTGGTGTTACAATTTCTGTCTTTATCTTCACATGGCTATCTTACCTCTGTGTCACATCTCCTCTTTCATATGGACACCACTCAGACTGAATTAGGGTCCACCCTACTCCAGTATGACCTCACATTAATTTAACCAAAAACATCTTCAAAGACCCTATTTCCAAGCATGGTCACATTCATAGGTACCAGAGGCTAGGACTTCAGCATTATCATTTTAGGGGGCACAATTCTATCCATAACAATCCCCTAAGATAAATGCCAATAAGGATTGATGGGAACATAGAGAAAGGTTCCCGGATGCCTGGATTTAAAAAGTACACAAAAAGATGAAGGCTGCCCTGAACCCTGCTCACAGGCAGTAAGGAAAGCTCAAGTTGTTTCACAGGATGTCACACCACAAATGTTCCTCCAGTCCTCCTCTAGGGAGCTGGTCATAAAAGACACTAGGTCTTTAAAAGAGTGAGGCTACATTTTAGGGATCGAAAGAGAGGTGATTGCTTAGAGGTTGCATTACCTAAACTGGGGAATTGTTTAACCACTTAGAGTGGAGGGAATTACAGGTCTCGGTGGAGGGGTATTGATCAACAACTGTACAGAACAGGAGCCTGTAGGAGAAAGGGAACTGTGGGAACCATGACCACAGCAGTGTTGGAGCAGAATCAACAGTCAATAGTAGCCACGCAGGAGAGAAATCAGCTAGCACTGGTTGGGTAGTGGTCAATGCCTAGCAATAGGATAGCAGGGCCAAGGAAAACAGGAACAGCAGGGCAAGTCACCCAGAACCCCTTGCATATGTTCTCTCCTCTGTTCTGACTGCAATCGTTTTTGTTGTTAGCTGCTGTTGAGTCAGCTGTGATTCACAGCTACCCCATATATAACAGAAAGAAACATTGCCTAGTCCTGCACCATGTTCATGATCATTGGTGTGTGCTCAAGCCATTGTTGTAGTCATTGTGTATATGACTGTCTTCCAGCACAGAGGGCTCCTCTTCCAGCACTATATAGGACAATGTTCTGTTGTGATCCATAGGGTTTTCACTGGCTGATTTTCAGAATTAGGTTGCCAGGCCATTCTCCCTAGTCTGTCTTAGTCTGGAAGCTCCACTAAGACCTGTCCACCATGAGTGACCCTGCTGGTATTTGAAACACTGGTGGCATAGCTTCCAGCATCACAGCAACATGGAACCCACTGCAGTATGATAAACTGACAGATGGGTGGTGGACTGCAATCATACGGTCCCTCATAAGAGAGAGCTGGAACCAACGCAAGAGGGGAAGAGGAAGAGGCAGGAGAAAAACAACTTTCATGGAGATAGAGTTCAGGCAACAAAAATAAAAATATTTGGCCAATTTTTTTTCTGGTATTGTAATACAAAAACGTTTAGTTCTGTTATACATAAAGTCACTGCCAGGAGTCGCAGCCAACTCAAGGGCAGCTAACAACAATAAATGCATGCTCCCTGTTGTTTATCTTTTTCTTTTCCCATGTAGTTTATCTTAAATCATCTGTTTATTCTCTAAGGTACTTTCCACAGCAGCTGTTTCCTCACTTGTTGCTGGACATAAGCCACAGCTCCACTCCTCCCTGGACCCACTTTTAGGTAATCTGTCTACTTGAGGGAGGTGGAATGCATTCAGTGTAACCCTACCCACATTCCTTCCTCAAATTGTTTCTATGTCTACATCCATACTCAACTATGTCACTCTTAGCCTGTGATGATCTCTCTCTCATTTCCTTTCTCTCCTGCTTCCTCTTGGACCTTGTCTCTCCATTATAATCTATCACCCACTGTCTCTTCTTGACTTTAAAACATTCCATACCCTGGTTTCCACTCATCTATCATTCTGTTTTTTTTCTTTTCTTCCTTTCAATATAAAATTCTTTTAGCACCACTTTTGTTTTCCTATATGCAGGTCTAGAAATGAACTGTTAATTCCCAAACTAGCTATTCATTCTCTTGATAAGGATACCATCTTTAGACAGGCTCTTTTTTCACTTTTTGGTCCCTCTTTCCCCCTTCCTCCCCATAATTCACAATATAGAGTCGTTAACCTCATAAATAGGACTCCTGTGCAAAATGTTTTCACCTAACTACTAATCAAAATGTTGGGGGTTTGAACCCTCCCAGTGGGAGGTCAGAAGACAGGCCTGGTGATCTGCTGAAAGATTACAGCCAAGAAAACTCTGTCACATAGGGTTGCCACGAGTCGGAATTGACTCGACGGCAACAGGACTTTTTGTTTGTTTGTTTTAATCCCCAAAATTTGTTACTAAATTGATTAATTCATGTTTATTTATATCTAATTCTAGTTATCCATCTCGTCATTTCTTTCATGGACTGTGGGAATAGCTTTGTAAATAGTTTCCTTGCTCCCCATCTTGCCTCAAGGAATCCATTCTCCAGGCAGAAGCTGGAACAAACTTTCTAAATGGCATATCCGATCATATTATTTTCCCTTTTTAAGTTGTTTAATTTCCTTGTAATATATAGGTAAATTCCAAGCTTCTCACATTTCCTTTATTATGGCATCTTTCTGATTTTATTTTCTAACATGCCTTCCCCTCTGCCTAAAACTTCACATCTCTCACTCTGACCATGCCAAGCTGCTTATACGTCTATACACACATCATATTCCGTTTTTTGTCTTTGTTCCTTTGTGCTTGTGCTCTTTTGATGGAATGCCTTCCTCTGCCCACTTCCTTCCAGGGTAGTTGACAAACCTCTACACATCCACAGACACATCCAGGAAGCCTGCTACTCGCTGTTCAGAATGCATTAGCTGTTTCCTACTATGTGTAGAAGAAACACCAAACTAATATTCAGTATGCCTGGAGCTCTGGTGGAACGATGGTTAAGCATTGGGCTGCTAACCAAAAAGGTCAGCAGTTCGAATCCACCAGCCGCTCCTTGGGAACCCTATAGGGCAGTTCTACTCTGTCCTATAGGGTTTCTATGAGTCAGAATTGAGTCAACAGCAATGGGTTGTGGTGGCACTGGAGCACACGTGGGCATGGGCAGCTGGTTCACCACCTCCCACCCTGCTGCTATTGTTGTTAACTGCCGTAGAATTGATTCCAACTCGTGGTGACCCCAAGTGTGCAGCGTAGAACTGCTCTACAGGGTTTTCAAGGCTATGACTTTTCGGAAGCAGATCGCCAGGCCTGTCTTCCAAGGCACCTCTGGGTGAATTCGAACCACCAACCTTTCTGCTAGTAGTCAAGCACTTAGTTGTTTGCGACGCCCAGGGACTCTTTTCCACTGCACTGGGTATTAAATCTGACCAGGGGTGGCTAGACCTCTCTTAGAACCATGCGTTCTCTCAGCATCCTGGGCAAGAGTGAAATCCATGGGAGCTTTAATAATTGGTACCAATAACTAATAAGTTGTTATTATTTAGATTGTGGTTCAATACTTAGTAAATTGGAGAGAAGGTGACTTCTAGTAATAAAATTGCATATTACAGTTATATTAAAATCTTTAATACAGGATTCATGGCATCATAGCAGCATTCTCATTATCAACCCAGCTGCTATTTAGTGTTTACAGAGTATCGCACACTGTGCTAAGTATATATATTATATCATTGAATCCTCACAGTATTTAATTCTACCTTCACCATTTGATTTAATTTGCACTTTGCAGTTAAACCCACTCCCGCCATTCCCATCAGCCTTACCATCCTTTTTCTCTTCCATAGCAACTTTTACTTTCTTTTTTTGTGCATTAGATGAAAGTTTACGGAGCAAATTAGATTCCCAATCTATGGTTTGTACAGAAAGTGTTTCACGGCCTTGACTTTCTTCCCCACGATGTGTCAGTGCTCTCTCCATTTCTGTACTAGGTTCCCTGTTTCCTTTCGTTCTGATTTTCTACCTCTTCCTGCTGTCTCATCTTTACTTTTGAGCAAATATTGCCCTTTGGATCTCATGTAATTGATTGTTGAAAGGAGTACATTCCTCTTGGGTGTTATTGTTTACTTTATGGGCTTGTCTATTGTTTGTCTGGGAGGCGGTCTCTGGGAATGGCTTCCAGGTCAGAAGGGAGTCTTAGCGCTATAGTCTCGGGGGTTCTTCTGTCAGACCAGTAAGTCTGGTCTTTTTTGTGAATTTGATTTTTGTTCCATATTTTTCTCCCATTCTGCCTGGGGCCAGCTGTTGAGATCCCGGTCAGTGTGGTCAGTAATGATCCCCGGGCACCATCTAGTTCGGGGTGGTGTAGGCTGTGGTTCATGTGGTCCATTAGTCCTTTGGACTAATTCCTCCATTGAGTTTTTGGTTTTCTTCACTCTCATTTGCTCTAGATGAGGAGACCAATAGTTGTATCTTAGATGGCTGTTGGCAAACTTTTAAAGACCCAGACGCTACTTACCAAAGTAGGATGCAGATCATTTTCTTTATGAACTATGTTGTGCCATAACAAATTATAAATAAAATTGCAAAGAATGGGAATTCCAGTACACTTCACTGTGCTCGTGAGGAACCTGTACATAGACCAAGAGGCAATGGTTCGGACAGAACAAGGAGATACTGCATGGTTTAAGGTGTGTGCCAGAGTTGTATCTTTTCACCATACTTATTCAATGTGCATGCTGAGCAAATAACTCGAGAAGCTGGACTATATGAAGAAGAATAGGGAATCAGAATTGGAGGAAGACTCATTAACCACCTGAGTAATGCAGATGACACAACCTTCCTTGCTGAAAGTGAAGAGGACTTGAAGCACTTACTGATGAAGATCAAGGACTATAGCCTTCAGTATGGATTACACCTCAACATAAAGCAAACAAAAATCCTCACAATTGGACCAATAAGCAACATCATGATAAATGGAGAAAATAATGAAGTTGTCAAAATTTCATTTTACTTGGATCATCAATCAATGCTCATGAAAGCAGCAGTCAAGAAATCAAAAATTTGCATTGGATAAACCTGCTGCAAAAGACCTCTTTAAAGTGTTAAAAAGCAAAGATGTCACATTAAGGACTAAGGTGTGCCTGACCTAAGACTTAGCGTTTTCAATCACTTCATATGCATGCGAAGGCTGGAAACTGAATAAAGGGAAGACAGAAGAAGAATTGATGGCCTTTGAATTATGGTGTCAGCAAAGAATATTGAATATACTATGGACTTCCAAAAGAACGAACAAATCTGTCTTGGAAGAAGTACAGCTAGAATGCCCTTAGAGGCAAGGATGGTGAGACTTCATCTCACACACTTTGGATGTGTTATCAGGAGAGATCAGTCCCTGGAGAAGGACAGCATGCTTGATAAAGTAGAGGGTCGGCGAAAAACAGAAAGACCCTCAAGGAGATGGATTGACACAATGGCTGCAACAATGGGCTCAAGCATAACAACAATTATGAGTATGGTGCAGAACTGGGCAGTGTTTTGTTTTGTTTTTTTGTACACAGGGTTGCTATGAGTTGGAACCAACTCGGCGGCACCTAACAACAACAACAGCTAATGATCACAAGCATTTTTTCATATCTTTGTTAACAGCCTGAATGTCTTCTTTGGTGAAGTGTCTGTTCATATCCTTTGCCCGTTTTTTAATTAGATTGTTTGTCTTTTGTTGTTGGCATTGTTGAGGTGTTGAAATTTTCTATAAATTTTAGAGGTTAGTTCCTTTTTCAGATATGTTGTAGCCAAAAATTTTTTCCCAATCTGTAAGTTTTTAAAAATTTTTTTGGAGAAGTCTTTAGATGAGCATAGGTGTTTAATTTTTAGGCAGTCTCATTTATCTAGTTCATCTTTTGCTATGTGTGCATTTTTAGTTATGTTTGGTATTCTCTTTATGCTATATATTAAGGTCCCAAGCATTGTCCCTATTTTCTCCTCCATGATCTTTATAGTTTTAGGTTTTACATTTAGAGCTTTGATCCATTTTGAGTTAGTTTTTGTGTATGGCGTGAGGTATGGATCCTGTTTCATTTTTCTACAGATAGATATTCAGTTTTGCTAATGCCATTTGTTGAAGACACTGTCTCTTCCCCATTTAATTGACTTTGGTCCTTTGTTGAAGATCAGCTGTCCATAGTTGGATGAATTTACATCTGGGTTTTCAATTCTGTTCCAATGGTCTATGGGTCTGTTGTACCAGTACAAGACTGTTTTGACTACCATGGCTGTATAGCAGATTCTGAGATCAGGTAGTGTGAGGTCTCCTACTTTGTTCTTTTTCTTTAATAATGCTTTAGTTATTTGGAACTTCTTTCTCTTCCATATAAAGTTAGTGATTAGTTTTTCCATCTCATTGAAGAATGCTGTTGGGGTTTGGATCGGGATTGCATTATATCTATATATTGCTTTGGGTGGTATTAACATTTTCACTATATTAGGTCTTCTGAGAGCATGGTATGTTTTTCCATTTAGGTAGGTCTCTTTTGGTTTATTGCAGCAATGATTTGTAGCTTTCTTTGTATACATCTTTTACGTCCCTGGTTAGACTTACCCCTAACTATTTTATCTTTTGGGGGGCTATTGTAAATGGTATTGTTTTCTTGATTTCCTTTTCAAAGTTCTCTTT
This sequence comes from Trichechus manatus latirostris, assembly GCF_000243295.1. Taxonomy (NCBI): domain Eukaryota; kingdom Metazoa; phylum Chordata; class Mammalia; order Sirenia; family Trichechidae; genus Trichechus; species Trichechus manatus. Next base: position 7,718,296 of record NW_004443971.1, read on the forward strand.
GTTGATGTAGAGGAATCCAATTGATTTTTGTATGTTTATCTTGTATCCTGCTGCTTTGCTGAATCCTTCTATTATTTCCAGTAGCTTTCTTGTGGAATCTTTGGGATTTTCTATGTATAGGATCATATCATTTGTAAATAAGAATAGGTTTACTTCTTCCTTACCAATTTGGATACACTTTATTTCCTTTTCTTGCCTTATTGCTCTCACTAGGACTTCCAGTACAATGTTGAATAAGAGTGGTGATAAAAGGCATCCTTGTCTGGTTCCTGTTCTCAAGGGGAATGCTTTCAGACTCTCTCTGTTGTGGATAAAGTTGGCTGGGCCATGATTCTCAGTGGTTTGGAAGTCATATGATGTTGTGTTCACTTCAGTAATGGGATCTGCTGTGAGTAGCCAATCAGTTGAAAGGGAGTTTCCTTGGGTGTGTGGCCTGCATCATGAAGAAATCGAAAAGGAAACTAGAGTATTTTGAACTGAACAAAATTAAAGCGCAACATGTTAAAATTTGTGGAATGCCACTATAACAGTTCTTGGAGAGAAATGTATAATACTAAATGCTTGTATTAGTAAGAAGTCTGAAGTCAAGGGCCTCAGTTTCTACCTTAAGAAACTAGAAACAGAAGAGACAAGTAAACCCAAAGTAAGCAGAAGAAATGAAACAAAGATAGAAATCAATGAACTAGAAATAGAGTCAATGAAATTGAAAGCTGGCTCTTGGAGAAGATCAGTAAAAATGATAAATGCATAACTATGCTGACTGAGGCAAAAAAAAGTGAGAGAGAGAGATAAGACACTAAATACCAATATCAGGAATGAAAGAAGTTACACCTCTACAAATTCTGTACATAGTAAAAGGATAATGAAGAAATCAAAATGGCAAATATTACTAAGTTGAATAATACTGCATTTGGGGACAAAAGAACTCTCCTGTACAATGAAGGAACTTGTTACTGATACTCGATTCTTGAGAATATACCCAAGAAAAATCCTTAAGCAATTTGTAAAGGGACATGTACAAGGATATTCATCACAGAGTAGGTTGCGGTAAAGGGGAATTGCAGATAACCTAGGTGGCCACCACAAAAGGGATGGACAAATAAAATGTGGGGGACATATATTATGGAATACTATTGTTATGCATTGAATTGTGTCCCCCAAAAAATATGTGTCAACTTGAATAGGCCCTGATTCCCAGTATTGTGTGATTGTCTATCATTTTGTCATCTGATGTGAGTTTTCTACGTGTTGTAACTCCTACCTCTGTGATGTTAATGAGGTAGAATTAGAGGCAGTTATGTTAATGAGGCAGGACTCAATCTACAAGATTAGGTTGTGTCTTAAGCCAATCTCTTTTGAGATATAAAAGAGAGAAGTGAGCAGAGAGACAAGGGGACCTCATACCACCAAGAAACAAGAGCCAGGAGAACAGCGCATCTTTTGGACCCAGGGTCCCTGCACTGAGAAGCTGCTAGTCTAGAGGAAGATTGGTGACAAAGACTTTCCTCCAGGGCCGACAGAGAAAGAAAGCCTTCCCCTGGAGCTTATGCTCTGAATTTGGACTTCTAGCCCATTACACTGTGAGAGAAAAAACTTCTGTTTGTTGAAGCCATCCACTTGTGGCATTTGTGTTAGTGCAGCACTAGATGACTAAGACAATTATGTAGCCAACACTCATGTGTCAATTTTGTTGTACTGTGGTGGCTTGCATGTTGCTGTGATGCTGGAAGCTATGCCACCAGTATTTCAAATACCAGCAGGGTCATCCATGGTGGGCAGGTTTCGGTAGAGCTTCCAGACTAAGACAAACTAGGGAGAAGGACCTGGCAATCTACTTCTAAAAAAAAAATCAACCAATTAAAACCTTATGAATAGCAGAGGAACACTGTTTGACATAGTTTCGGAAGATGAGCCCCTCAGGTTGGAAGATACTCAAAATACAATTGGTGAAGAGCTGCCTTCTCAAAGTAGAGTCGACCTTAACGACGCGGATGGAGTCAAGCTTTTGGGACCTTCATTTGCTGATGTAGCAAGACTCAAAACGAGAAGAAACAGCTGCAAATACCCATTGATAGTTAGAAAGTGAAATGTACGAAGTATGAATCTAGAAAAAAAATTATGTTGTTGGCGAAGAATATTGAATATACTATGAACTGCCAGAAGAATGAATAAATCTGTCTTAGAAAAAGTACAGCCAGAATGCTCTTTAGAAGTGAGGACGGTGAAACTTTGTCTCACTTACTTTAGACATGTTATCAGGAGGGATCAGTACCTGGAGAAGGTCAGCATGCTTAGTGAATTAGACGATCAGTGAAAAAGAGGAAAACTCTCAATGAGATGGACACAGTGGCTGTAACAATGGGCTCAAATAGCAATGATGATGAGGATGGTGCAGGACCGAGCAGTGTTTTGTTCTGTTGTACATAGGGTCTCTGATTTTTAAGGTTATGTGTTAACTTGGCTGGGTCACGATTTTCAGTGGTTTGGCAGTTATGTAGTTTGGCAGTCGTATAATGATGTAATCACTTTCATGATGAGATCTGATATAATACAGTCACATCCATGATGAGGTCTAAGGGAGTTTCCTTTGGAGTGTGACCTGAATCCAACATATGTGGGCTTTCTGGCAAAGCTCTCTGGCTTTTGCTCTGCTCTGGATCCTGCCTTCTGCTTGTCAGCATCTGATCTCTGGTTCTTGGGACTTCGACCAGCCGTCTGCTGTCTGACCTGTGGATCTTGGGTTCGTCAGCCCTTGCAGCTATAAGTCAGAAGAAGCCTCTAGTCTGATGCCTGACCCATGGACTTGGAACTTGCCAGCCTCCTCTCTCTCTCTCTCTTTCTATATACATATATGTATATATATATATATATATATATATATATATGCTTCACTGGTTTTGCTTCTCTGGAGAACCCAGTCTAACACAGTTGCTATGAGTCAGAATTGACTTGATGGTACTTAAAAACAACAAAAACTATGTAGTACTCAGGAGCAGGGAACTCAGTGAATATATACACATCCGAAACTCACCTGTTATAAGGAGGTGTGTACTTATTGAAGGACATCTAAATTGCATTTAAATTGTGGTGCTGGCAAAGAATATTAAATATATTGTGGAATGCCGGAAGAACAAACAAATCAGTCTTAGAAGAAATACAACCGATATGCTCCTTAGAAGTGAGGATGGCGAGACTTCAGCTCACTTACTTTGGACACATTATCAGGAAGGACCAATTACTAGAAAAAGATCAAAACCAAAAACCAAATCCATTGCCAGAGAGTCAATTCCAACTCATAGCAACCCTACAGGACAGAGTAGAACTGCCCCATAGGCTTTCCAAAGAGCACCTGGTGGATTCAAACGGCCGATCTTTTGGTTAGCAGCCATAGCTCTTAACCACTACACCACCATGTTGGTAATGTATAGGGTCAGTGAAAAAGAGGGAAACCCTCGATAAGATGGATTGACACACTAGCCACAAAAACGAACTCAAACATAGCAATGATCATGAAGATGGTGCTTGATTGGGCAATATTTTGTTGTTATATATAAGGTTGCTATGTGTAAGAGGTGACTCTGGGTGGCATAGATGGTTAAGTGCTCAACTACTAGCCGAAAGGTTGGTAGTTAGAACCCACCCAGAGAGGCCTTGGAAGACAGGCCTTGTGATCTGCTTCTGAAAGGTCACAGCCTTGAAAACCCTATGGGGCAGTTCTACTCTGCACGCGAGTCAGAATCCACTTGACTGCAACTAACAACAATCTGACGCACATGGGGTCACCTTGAGTTGGAGTCGACTCATTGGCAACTGTTTTCTTTGGGGGGAAGTGGGTATCAAATACATTACAGTGAGCTCCTGGAGGATGGAGAGAGAAAAATGGGGAATTAAGGAGGAAGGAGAGAAAAGGGAGGGGGTGTTTACATTGACCCAAGATAATAATCTATCATGAACTTGTTATTGTTGTGTGCCTTCCAGTCAATTCTGACTCACAGCGAGCCTGTAGGACAGAGTAGAGCTGCCCCCACAGAGTTTTCTAGGCTGAAATCTTTGCGGAAATATATCACCAGATCTTTCTCCCACGGAGCAGCTGGTGGGTTCAAACCACTAATCTTTTGGTTAGCAGCTGAGTGCTTAACCACTGCACCATCAGGGCTCCCTATCACAAACTAAGGAATATGATTTACTAAACTCTGCCCTTGAGGTCCAATATGAAACAGAGGTCATTACATGAACACTGCCAACTGTAACTCACTCCTCCTATGTTTCAGTCCATTGTTGTGTCTATAATAAAATGGAAAAGAAACTGAACTAACTTCAGAAGTGGACTTATACGGGACACTCATATGGCATAGGTACCCAAACGAAAATAAGGACAATCTGATTTTTAATAGATAATTATTTATTTTAGCCAACCTGCTAAGTCCAGAAAAGTAAAAACTTACGCTGAGTGATAATGGTATAAATTATCAATAGTTCTGCATTCCCGTAGTCACTATGCATGTTAGCAAGTTCTGCCAAAGTTATTTGTTGCAATTAATGATGATGCTTAAGTGGAGTTGATAAACTGAGGCTTTCTCTGTGAAGCTTCCCTGTATCCCATCTTGGAAAAGAGATGCAGTGCATTTAAATGCTTTTCTCCTTGTTTCTCTTGCTCTAGTTTTTCAATCTCCAGAGAGAGTTTATGTAATGCCAGGGCCACTTCTGAGTCCAGGGGAATTAGGAGGCAATGGAAGAGGTTTGGGCCTGCCAGAGGTATCTCACAATCAGAAGGGATATATAATTTCATATATTTAACAAATACTTGTGTGTGCATGTGCACACTGTGTAGTGTTTACTAGTGTGTTAGGCATTGTTCGAAGCACTTTAAAATAAAATAAAAAAGGTGGTTTTCAGAAAGTGTCCTCTTCCTTGTGTAGAGCTGTCTTTCAGGAAGCCTCATGATAGATAGGACTGAAGATGAGAAGTGGCCCCAGGACTCATGAGTGGGCAGGAAACTCCAGAAAAATACTTACGATCTCAGCAAAGTATTTTCTTGAGAGTTGAATCCATATCTGTTCTTAGGTAATAATCAGTATCAACTGAAGCAGAGAGGGAGGAAAGCTGCAAGATAATCCAAAAAAACTCCTTAAAGAACAACTGACTTATCAGCTCTGCTGACCAACCAGAAATGGAGCAAAAGTGCATCACATATTGGAGGAAATAGGGAGGGCTAGGGTGAGGACAGAGTCTTTGGGTGATGCAAATGTTTTATACTTGGCTGCTAACCAAAAAGTTCGTGATTCAAGTCTACCCAGAAGTGCTTCAGAAGAAAGTCCTGGTGATCTACTTCCAAAAAGTCAACCATTGAAAACTCTAAGGAGCACACTTCTACTCTAATGCACACAGGGTCTCCATGAGTTGGAATCAACTGAACAGCAACTAGAAAAAAGGGTGAGGACGTCTGATCAATGAGACTTCCCTGTCCACAGACCAGGCTAACCTGCTATAAAATAGCTGCAATAAACATTTCCAGTACCATAGACTCACAGCAATGCTTCAAGAGGGGAAGAACATGTACCTGTAAACACCTTATAACTGAACCTCAACAGTTAAGTCTGTCCTTTGGAGGCAGGACATATTACTATTTTTGTTTCATGGGCCAGCCCATTTCCCTGTGATTTCTATTGAGACATCACATGGCACAAAATGCACTGAATGAGTATTATTCACCCTCTCACACTTCGGCACATTTGGGCTCCAAGATTTGTTCTCTGACCAAGAGATACTTGGGGAGCCAACCATCCTATAGCCAGGGTCACACTGGATGATGACAGCTCAGGGTGGACATAGTGATCCTTCTCCACAGACAGCTTTCCCTTCGGTATTTCTGGCTTGAGGCAAAGAGCAGTAATCAAAACACATTTTCTTAGCATCCTATGTATCTCAGAGAAAGTCCACGGTAACATTTCTAAGTAATAAAAGGGGAAGAATTATTGTTGTAGCCTACTTTTCTTTCCATGTTCCTGCTGCCAATGTTATACTGTTACCATCACTACCACCTCTACCAGCACTACGACTGGCGAATATTCACTGGGCACTTGCTATATATCAGACTATGTGCTAAGCTCATTACATGCATTATTTCATGTAAGCCTTCAACCACCCTGTGAGAGAGGTCTATGGTTATCCCCATTGTAGAGATGAGGAAACTGAGGCATAGAGGCTAAATATATTGTCCCAAATCACACAGCCTTTAAGTGGCAGAGCCAGGGTATGAACCCAGGGATGTCTAATTCCAGATTCTGAGCTCTTTATTTCTGCACTCCAGGACCTCTCTTCTTGCCTCACTTTTCTCCATGTAAAATGAAAGCAGCTATGGCAGCTTAGCTACTGGAATTGTTATAAGTAAAATGATGTAAGTGGTCTGCTTAGGAACATTGTACTCATTCTGCCGTAACAGCAGTTTGACCTATAGGAAGGTCAGCCCATAGGTCAACGCTCTCAAGAAAGGTTCTGGCCTGCTCAAGACCCAATGGGGCTCTTTTTCTTGGATATTTGGAATTAAACCATAACTGACCCCACTCAGGCTCATGTATGTATCCATGGTGTCTTAGTTATCTAATGCTGCTATAAGAGAAATACTACAAGTGGATGGCTTTAACAGAGAGATTTATCCTCTTACAGCTTAGGAGGCTAAAAGTCCAAATTCAGGGTGCCAGCTCCAGGAAAAGTCTTTGTCTCTCTGTCCTCTCTGGGGGAAGGTCCTTATCATCCATCTTCCCCTGGTCTAGGAGCTTCTCTGGGCAGGAACCCTATGTCCAAAGGATGCACTCTGCTCCTGGCACTGCTTTCTCGGTAGTATGAGGTCTCCCTATCTCTCTGCTTGCTTCTTTCTTTTATATAGCAAGAGAGATTGGCTCAAGACATAATCCAATCTTGCAGATTGAGTCCTGCCTCATTAACATGACTGTCACTAATCCCATCTCATCAACATCATAGAGATAGGATTTACACCATATAGGAAAATCACATCAGATGACAAAATGATGGACAATCACACAATACTGGGGAAATCACAGCCTAGCCAAATTGACACACATATTTTTGGGGGACACAATTCAGCCTATGACACATGGCAACTCTGCCTCTGGGGGGACACTTGCTCTCTGAGTCACTTCCAAACCGCTCTACAGTGGGTCTACCTGCTTACCAATATTCTGCCCTGGGAAATTGAATTACCTTTACATTGAGGAGCTGGAGATGACCATCTGAAAAATCTGCAGGAGATTTTAGCCGCTCCAACCAGAGTATATCCTTCCTCACATTCATACACCACTTCAGTAGTGAATGATACCAATTTATTAATATATTTATAGCGTCCATGTGTAATTCTGGAGGTGAACTGCAACCTTGGATTGTGAGACAGAGAGAGGAAGAGACTTTTTTCTGACTCATTGAGGAAATTAGCATAGAACTAAGAGGACTTATTGCAAGACTTTTTTATCCTCCCTAATCAACTCCACTGCATGTAAAACAACTTGCATAATTCACAAAATTGAGGTGCCTGGCACACTACTCTGCAGCTGAGAATTAAGGAAAGTGAGTATGTATATGTGTATTTGGGGGAGGGAGAATTGACTCCTCACCTTGTATAGAACATTTTCTTAAATAATTTCATATATTTAATAAATACTTGTGTGTGCATGTGCACGCTGTCTGTGTAGTGTTTACTAGTGTGTTAGGGATTGTTTGAAGTACTTTACAAATCTCATTAAATCCCCCCCAAACTACCCTATGAGGTAGATGTTATTGTTATCTCTATTTAAAAAGGAAGAGAAGCACAGAGACGTTAAGTAACTTGCCCGAGGTCACACAGCTGGTGAGGAGTGGAGTCAGGATTTGAACCCATGCAGTCTTGCTTGACGCAGTCTATGCTATTAGAAATATACTGCCTCAGCTAAAAGTACATGGGACCTGCGGCCAGTGTAGGACATTTGGTAATAAAGCTTAGAGGCAGCAATAGAAGGGTCTTTTTTTTTTGGACTGGAGTTACTCAAGGAGCATTTGTGATAAACAGATATTTCTCTGTGAAAACTAGTAAGGGCTTTGTGCAAATCCAGAATTCCCAAGTACCTCCAACTCCAAGAATACCTTATGTGTTTTGACTCTTTTATAGAAAGGAATCTTAGGGAAACATAAAAAACAATGACTTGGATAATGAAATTAGTAGAATTAGCCTTATTAAAAGACGTTACATCAGGACTCATAAACTCTTGTTTGAGAATTTAATTTAAAAAATTTTAATACTTTGGTAATACAGATAATTTTAAAGAGATTTTAGGGAAGATTTCTAATTAGGGTTGGAAAAGACTTCTATAAATAAAATATTAAAACTTTATAGCAACCTGTGGGTATTTAGAAAAATGTTCCCTGGTTTTTTTTCACTGAAAACTTACTCTCAGAGAGCTTTTCCCATCATGCCGCACGTTCCCCATCTCACCGTTTGGTTTTACATCCCTTCTCCCTGATATTCCCTCCATCCTCCTCTCCACTCGTCTAATCCAATTGCTACCTTCCTGTGAACCCTCCCTGACTGGCCCCAGCACACAACAATCTGGTTTCTCCAAACACCCACGGTGCTTGTTAGTAAAAACAAGAGTATCTAATTATGCACCAACCACCCTGCTAATACTTCACTTAGAGTGTCCCATCTAATTCTCAGAACAACTTTATTATGTATTATTATCAACCTCATTTACATATGAGGAAACAGATTAAGAGAATAAGCAAATCAAAATAAAAGCAGACTAATAAATCCCACAAGGTCATGCAATGAATGAAGACAACAGAAGTCCAATCCAGGTCTGCTTGCCTCCAAAAGCTGTGCTCTTAGTTACATTCTATTCTCGGTCCACAGTTGTATTGTGATGTGGCTGTGTGGATTTATGTGGATTTAACTGGGTGGTGCAAATAGTTAACACACTCAGCTAACTAAAAGGTTGAAGATTCGAGTCCACCCAGAGGTGCCTTGGAAGAAAGGTCTTGCAATCTACTTTCAAAAAATCAGCCATTAAACACCCTATGGAAGACAGTTCTATTCTGATGCACATGGGGTTGCCATGAGTCAGAATCGTGTCAACGGCAACTGGTGTGGGTCTATGTCTGTGGATAAATAGACAGAGGGACAGATCTTTATTCTAATGTCCTCACTCTGAGAGCAGGGAGCACACTTCATACATCTCCGTAGCACAAGCACTGGAAAGTGCTGGAAAGAGTAGCTAAGCTAGAGCTTAAATATGGCCTTTCCTGAGCTTCACATTAAATACAATTTTATTAGCCCAATGGACATTGATTGGCATACACTATCTGTAGATCATTGCACTAAACTTCACGGAGGATATTAAGGAGCATGCTTGCACCTTGTTGGGATAAGGCATAACTCATTAATAGTTAAGTCACAAAACCAGGCAGAATATGATAAATGTCAAAAGAAAACAGGAAATATGTACTATAGGAGGGGAGAGAAAGAGAACTGTGAGTTAAATATGTCAGGAAATGCCTCCTAGAGGCAGAGATTGGAACTGGAAAAGTAGCTACGTTGGTGGTGGGCACTTTATATTTGGGAAAAATTGTATGAGCAAAGATGTGGTGGAAGGATGCATGGAAATATTCATGGGTAGTTAGTATAGTAATTTGGCTAGAGGATCATACTGGGGAGAAATGAGAGAGAAGACTTTAAAGATAAGTAGAGATCAGAGTATGGCAGGTTTGGTTTGAACACTGTACTAAGGGTGAAGGATATTTCATCAACAGATAAACGAAGAAACAAAAAGTGGTATATTCAGCCATAAAGAGTAATGAAGTCCTGATATATGCCACAACATGGATGAACCTTGAAAACATTATGCTGAGTGAAATAAGTCAGTCACAAAATGCCACATAGTATATGATTCCATTTATATGAAAAGTACAGAATAGGCAAATCTATAGAGGCAAAAAGTAGACTAGTGGTTGCTTAGGGCCCGGGCAAGGGGGAGATGGGGATGTAGAGAGGTAATAACTAAACGAAATGGGGTTTCTCTTTGTGGTGATGAAAAATGTTCTAAAATTGACTGTGGTGAAGGTTGCACAACTCGGTGAAGATAATAAAAACCACAGAACTGTACACTTGAACTGGGTGAATTATATGGTATGTGAATTACATTTCAATAAAGTTGTTTTACAAAAAAGACTTAAGGTTTAATTCTATAAACAATGGAGAATTTTTAAGGGAATTAGAAAAAGGGATTTATTTTAAAAAAAGGAATAATTGGCAAAACTTGTTGACCAATTGGATATGGCCTTCCTTCATTGCTAAGAAGAAATGCAAAGATGAACTTGGAGGATGGATAGAATGAATAACACTCTGAGAAAAAACTGAAAGTCACTGTTTCTAAAAACAGCCAAATTTATCTGATCCAATTCCAAGCCAAGTGTCTTAGTCATCTAGTGCTGCTCTAACATAAATACCACAAGTGGATGGCTTTAAGAAAGAGAAGTCTAGTCTCTCACAGTCCAGTAGGCTACAAGTCCAAATTCAGGGCATCAGCTCCAGGGGAAGGCTCTCTCTCTCTCTGTCGGCTCTGGAGAAAAGTCCTTGTGATGCATCAGTCTTCCTGGAGAAAAAGGGAAGCAAATAAATCCACCATGCAGTTGCCCAACTTTAGAAAGAGAATACAAGACAATAACTCAATATCAGAAAAAACAAACAATTTTAAACGTTCACTAGAACTATTTTGAAGTATTGCTCCTACCTATTAAGCACCTACTATTTTCTAGGATCTCTAGGGTTGCTATGGGTCGGAATCGACTTGACAGCAACAGGTTTGGTTTTTGTTTTTGTTTTTTGTTTTTTTTTTGGTTTATGTTTTAAGCATGGAGCCATGGTGGCACAATGGTTAAGCGCTTGGCTGCTAACCGAAAGGTTGGTGGTTCAAACCCACCAGCAGCTCCACAGGATTAAGATGTGGTAGTCTGCTTCCATAAAGATTACAGCCTTGGAAATCTTATATGGCAGTTCTACTCTGACCTAGAGGGTCGCTATGAATCAGAATCGATTTGATGGCAATGGGTTTGTTTTATTTTTTGTTTTGGATATGTTCTAAGTGTGGGTGGCTAGGTGGTACAAATGGTTAAGCATGTGACTATTAGCTGAAAGGTTGGTGGTTGGAACCACTCACAGGCACCTCAGAAGACTGGCCTGGAGATTTGCTTCCAAAAGGTCACAGCCTTAAAAACTGAATAGAGCAGTTCTACTCTGTACACATGGGGTCGTCATGAGTTGGAATTGACTACATGGCAACTAACAACAACAAAAACAACATGTTTTAAGCATGAGGCATTGGTGGTTCCATGGTAGAATTCTCACCTTCTGTGTGGGAGACTCAGGTTTGATTAATGGCCTGTGCATCTCATGCATAGCCACCAACCATCTATCAGTGGAGGATTGCATGTTACTATGATGCTGAATGGGTTTCAGCAGAGCTTCCAGACTAAGATGGACTAGGAAGAAAGATTTGGCAATCTACTTCCAAAAATCAGCCAGTAAAAACCTTATGGACCACAATGGCCTGATCTGTGACATTTCGTTCTGTTGGGCACGGGGCCTCTATTAGTCAGAGGTCAACTTGATGGCAGCTAGCAACATATTCTAAGCACTTTCCATAAATGAGTCTGTTTAAACGCACAACTACCCTATGATTTTTTTAAATTTCCTTCTCCAAAAAAGGTTAAGTAACACTTGCACAAAACTTGCGCAAAGCCAGGATCTGAACCAGATTTGCCTGGTCCCACAAAATATGCACTTTCCACTATAACCTGCTACTTTTTAAATAATGTAAATAACTGTCAAAGAAAAATAGGTAATGAGTAGACACAATAAATATAAGGATATGGGATTAAGATCTAGAAAGCAGAAAAGCTGCTCTTAAAACATCTGTAATCTTGAGGAAGGTTGTTACTGTTGGTAGTTGTTGTTGAGTAGATTCCTACTGATGATGACCCCCTGTAGTATGTGACAAACGCTAGAAAAATGCAACAATCAAACTGGTATTGGAGTTCAAAGAAGTAAAGCCAGTCATCTGGTGTCTTGGGGAGGAGGGAGAATAAGGCATCATGAAGTTAGCATTTGAGGTAAATCTGAAAGATGAGTATGCTTTCAAAAGAAAAACTTGGAAATTTAGATATTTAGGTGATAAAGAGTCCTTGGGTGGCACAGATGGTTAAGTGCTGGGCTACTAACCTAAAAGTTGGCAGTTCGAACCCACCCAGAGGCACCTTGGAGAAAAGGCTGGTGATCTGCTTCTGAAAGGTCACAACCATGAAAACCTTATGGAACGTAGTTCTACTCTGAAACACATGGGGTCACAATGAGTTGGAATTGAATCATCAGTAATTGGTAAGTGATAAACATGATACGAGCAAGGACTTGGAGGTGGAAGAGAATTAGGTTAATTTAGGAAACAATGGGTAGTTTATTTCGCTGAAGTTTAGGGTAACTGAATCAGAGCAGTTGAATAAAATCCGAGAGAAGTCTATTAGGAGCTTTTTGAATACTAGTCCTACTGTTTTCACTTCATAAGTAGTGGTAAAAGGTTGAAAATCTTTAGGCATAATGCATGTATAGAATGGTTGGCATCTGATGGCCATGAAAGTTAGAAAATTTTTATTGAGATATTTGTAGACTCACATGTAGGCATAAGAAATAATACACAGAAAATCTGCCCCCCCTTTTTTTTAACCCAGTTTTCCCCAGTAATAACATCTTGCAAAGCTGTAATACAATATCACAAGTAGGGTATTGACATTTATACAATTCACTGATTTTAATAAAATATCCCATTTTACTTTACTAATTTGTGTTTGTGTGCACATGTGTGTGTGCATTCAGTTTTATACAACTTTCTCATATATGTAGTTTCATGTATTCACCACCGTAGTCAAGAAACAGAATATCTCCATCACCACAAGGATCCCTTGCATTGCCCTTTTATAAACACACCCGCTTCCCTTCTTCCCATCTTCCCATCCCTAACCCCTGGCAGCAACTAATCTCTTCTTCATTTCTGAAATTTTGTCATTTCAATTAAAAATTACATGATGGAGTCATTTGGTGGGTCATGTGGTATTTTCATGTTTAGTTTTTCAAGAAACTGCCAAACTGTCTTCCGGAGATGCAATACCATTTTACATTTCCATCAGCAATGTATGAGTGATCCAGTGTCTCTCATCCTTACCAGCATTTGGTGTTGTCACTGTTTTTTATTTAGCCATTCTTGTAGGTGTGTAGTGTTATTACATCGTGGTTTTAATTTGTATTTCCCTAGTGGATAATGCAAAAAGACTGCCAAAAGAACTGTGAAAAGAAGGAACAAATCAGTCTTAGAAGATCCAGAATGTTCCTTAGAAGTAAGGATGTCAAGACTTTGACTTGCTTACTTTGGACACACCATCAGGAAAGAAGAATCCCTAGAAAACGACATCATGTTTGTTAAAGTAGAAGGTCAACAACAACAAGGGGAGCCCTCAATAAGATGGATTGACACAATAGCCACAATAATGAACTCAAACACACCAACAACCATGAAGATGGCATGTTTTGATCTGTTATACATAAAGTCACTAAGAATCAGAGCCAGCTCAATAGCAACTAACAGCAACAACAGTGGGTAATGATGTTGAACATCTTTTCATGTGCTTACTTACCATTTGTGTATGTTCTTCAGTGAGGTGTCTGTTTATGATTTTTGCCCATTTTCCAGTTGGATAGTTTGTTTTCTTACTGTTGAGTTTTGAGAGTTCCTTCTATGTTTTAGATAATAGTCTTTTGTCAGACATGTGGTTTGAAAATATTTTCTCCTAGTCTGTAGCTTGTCTTTTCACCCTTTTCATATGAGCAAAAGTTTTTAACTCTGATGAGGTCTGATTTATTAATTTTTTGTGGAGTATGCTTTTGGTGTCAAGTCTAAGAGCTCTTTGTCTAGCTCTAGATCCTGAATGTTATCTTTTTTTTTTCTAGAAGTGTTACGTTTTACATTTAAGTCTATGATTCAGTTTTAGTTAATTTTTGTATAAGATGTAAAGTTTAGGACAAAGTTTATTTATTTCTGCTTCTAGATGTCCCATTTTCCCAGCACTATTTGTTAAAAAAAGTATCTATCATTTTTCCATTGATTTGCTTTTGCATCTTTTTTGAAATCAGTTGAACCTGTTTATATATACATAAATTTCAAGTGTCTAGCATGAGCTATTCATTCAACAAATATTTATTGAAGTCCTACTATGTGCCAGATATGTGTACACTACTCTAAGTATTGGAATGCTGCACTGCCCAAAGCAGACAAAAAAAATCCCACTGTCATGGAGCTTACATTCTAGTGAGGAAGATAAATACTAAAAAAGACAAATTAACGTATAAATAAGGTTAGGTAGAGAAGTACTATAAGGAAAAATAAATCAGAGCAAAATGGGTAAATAGTAATGTGTGAGACAGAATGGCAGTATATGTTAGAAATATGGTCAAGAAAGCCCTGTTTCGATAAGTGAGATTTGAGCAGAGATATGAATTAAGTAAAGGAGTGAGCCACGCAAATATCCAGGGGGGAAAAAAAAACTTTCACTTAAGAGGAAACAACCTGTTCTACACAAGCTCAAAAGAATGACTATGAATGACAACATGAAGAGTTTCATTTTCAGTATGGCTGTGTAAGTTCCCTCTGGTCTTACCCTCCCACAGAAAACAATTATAAACTTTGAACAAAATGCAAATAAAATAATACAGAACTACACGAAGAGGTCAGAGAGTGAACCAAAACAGATGCATTCTAGAGGAGTGATAACTCTTAGAAGAAGGCAATAGCATTGGTTTTTTCCCATTTGTTATGACTTAGCCTGAGGGAAAATCACATTTAGTATGATGTAGAATGGCCAAAACTCAAATGGAAGACCAGCAGTCTTTCTGGTCTGAAGAAACAGAGAACAGATTTTGGGGCAACAACAGTCACTGGAAAATAAAGGGTGACTGGGATAGGGGGAGCTCATACTGAGTAGTATACCCATTGCCATTAAGCCGATCCTGCCTGACAGCAACCCTATAGGACAGAGTAGAACTGGCCCATCGGGTTTCCAAGGAGGGGCTGGTGAATTCAAACTGCTGAACTTTTGGTTAGTAGCCAAGCTCTTAACCACTGCGACACTTACTCAAATCTCTGGTTGATGATCTCTGAATCAGTTAAGAGAAGAACAGACTGAAAATAGACAAGCTAAGGATAAAATAAAAAATACCAAAAAGAATTGGTCAACGTTCAATGATTTCAGGAGGTAGCATATGATCAGGAACTGATGGTACTGAAGGAAAAGGTCCAAGCTGCACTGCAGGCATTATGAAAAACAAGGCTCCAGAAATTGACAAAATACCAATTGAGAAGTTTCAACAAACGGTTGTGGAGCTGGACGTGCCCACTCATCTATGCCAAGAAATTTGGAAGACAGCTGGAACCAACCGACTGGAAGAGATCCATATTTATGCCTATTCTGACCCGACTGAATGTGGAAATTATCGAACAATATCATAAATATCACACGTAAGTAAAATTTTGCTGAAGATCATCAAAAGTGGCTGCAGCAGTACATCAACAGGGAACTACCAGAAATTCAAGCTGGATTCTGAAGAGGATGTGGAACAAGGGATATCACTGCTGATGTCACATGGATCTTGGCTGAAAGCAGAGAATACCAGAACGATGTTTACCTGTGTTTTATTGATTGTGCAAAGGTATTCGACTGTGTGGGTCATAACAAATTATGAATAACATTGCAAAGAATGGGAATTCCAGAACACTTAACTGTGCTTATGAGGAACTTGTACATAGATCAAGAGTCAGTCGTCCAAACAGAACAAGGGGATACTGCGTGATTTAAAGTCAGGAGAGGTGTGTGTCAGGGTTGTATTGTTTTACCATACTTATTCAATTTGCGTGCTGAGCAAGTAATCTGAGAAGTTGGACTACATGAAGAGGAACGGGCATCAGGATTGGAGGAAGACTCATTAATAACCTGCTTTTTGCAGATGACACAAACTTGCTTGCTGAAAGTTAAGAGGACTTGAAGCACTTACTGATGAAGATCACCGCCTACAGCCTTCAGTATGGATTATGCCTTAACATAAAACAAAACTTCTCACAACTGGACCAATAAGCAACATCATGATAAATGGAGAAAAGATTGAGGTTGTCAAGAATTTCATTTTACTTGGATCCACAATCAATATCCATGGAAGCAGCAATCAAGAAATCAAATGCCGTATTCTATTGGGCAAATCTGCTGCAAAAGACCTCTTTAAAGTGCTAAAAAGCAAAGATGTCACTTTTAGGACTAAGGTGTGCCTGACCCAAGCCATGGTGTTTTCAATCACCTCATATGAATGGGAAAGCTGGACAATGAGTAAGGAAGATCAAAGAAGAATTGCTACCTTTGAATTATGTTGCTGGCAAAGAATATTAAATATACCATGGACTGCCAAAAGAATGAATAAATCTATCTTGGAAGAAGTACAACTAGAATGCTCCTTAGAAGCAAGGATGGTGAGCCTTCATCTCACATACTTTGGACATGTTATTAGGAGGGATCACTCTCTGGAGAAGGACATAAAGCTTGGTAAAGTAGAGGGTCACAGAAAAAGAGGAAGATCCTCAACGAGATGAACTGAGACAGTGGCTGCAACAATGGGTTCAAGCATAACAATGATCATGAGGATGGCCCAGGACCAGGCAGTGTTTTGTTCTGTCGTACGTAGGATCACTATGAGTTGGAATAGACTCGAAGGCACCTAACAACAACAACATCAAGGATAAAAGAACTGAACTTAGATTTGAGTTGCTAACCAAGACACAGAGCTTGCAAATTGGGTTCGACTAACAACATGGTGCTATAGACAGAAGCACCATGCCATCCCTCTACAGCAAAGATCTGAAAAGCTAAGTAAAACAGATACAAATGTCAATTCTGGAACCATCAGCATCAAGTGAAGGAATAAAGAACTCAATCAAGCACCAAGTTGAATAAGAGAACAGAGAATGAGGAGAGCTATGGACTGGAGGTCCTGTACCAGCCAAAGTGGCACGGATTCATCATATTGGACTATAGCCACCAAGAATGTTGGACAGGTAGTATGGGAAGGCAACTTTATGGAGCTCCCAACAGGAGACAGAGCACTCAGTAACCAGAGATACAGGCTTTCCTAGCCCCCACCCTTCTTCCTTCTACTTGGCCTCTGCCACTTTCCAACAGGCCACGGTCACTCGGCTGGTGAGATGCCAGCTCACTTCTACCCAGGTCTTGCCCTCCCCTACTGGCCAGCTCCTTCAGTGCTATTTTTTTGTTATTGTTTTGTTGACTGTTTTTTTTTTGTTTCTTCTTTCACTCCCTTCCTTCCTTTCCTTTCTCCTGCCCACCTAGCCCCATGTACTGTCCCCGCCCCTTCTTGATGGGCTGTGCCACACTGCTTGGCTAGAGAGCCACTGGCCCATGGCTTCCCCGGGTCCACCTCACCCCACCTGCAGGCTCCCTCAGCACGTTTTTTTTCCATTCTTATCTCTCTCTTCCTTCTTTTCCTTTCTCCTGCCCAGCTAGCATTGTGTGCCACACCTCTTGCCTAGAGGGCCACCAGCACACAGCCCCTCCAGTTCACACCACCACAACTGGCATGCTACTTCAATGCCATTTTCTTGTTTGTTTTTGCTTTTGTTGTTGTTTCTTTCTTGTTTTATTGTTGTTTCTTCTCTCACTCTCCCTTCCTTCCTTTCCTTTCTGCCAGCCACCTAGCCTTGTGCACCACACCCCTCTTCTCAACAGGCTGTGTTGTACTGCTTGGGTAGTCAAAACAGCCTGGTACTGGTACGACGACAGACATGTTGACCAATGGAACAGAATCAAGAACCCATATGTAAATCCATCCACCTATGGTCACCTGATCTTCAACAAAGACCCAAAGTCCATTTAATGGGAAAAAGACGGTCTTTTTAAACAAATGGTGCTGGCAAAACTGGATGTCCATCTGCAAAAAAATGAAACAGTACCCATACCTCACACCATACACAAAAACTCATTCAAAATGGATCAAAGACCTAAATCTAAAACCAAAAACTATAAAGATCATGGAGGAAAAAATAGGGTCAATGCTAGAGGCCCTAATACACAGCATAAATACGATACAAACCATAACTAATAATACACAAACACCAGAAGATAAGCTAGATAACTGGGATCGTCTAAAAATTAAACACTTATGTTCATCAAAAGACTTCACCAAAATAGTAAAAAGAGACACTTTCAGAATGGGGAAAAAAATTTGGCTATGACAAATATGACAAAAGTCTAATCTCTAAAATCTATCAGAAAAGCCAACACCTCTATAACAAAAAGACAAATAATCCAATTAAAAAATGGTCAAAGGATATGAACAGACATTTCAACAGGGAAGACATTCAGGTGACTAATAGACACATGAGGAAGTGCTCAAGATCACTAGCCATTAGAAAAATGCAAATCAAAACTACAGTGAGATACCATTTCAATTGGACATCACTGTCAGGAATCAAAAAAAAAAAAAAAAAAAAACAGGAAATAAATGTTGGAGAGACTGCAGGGAGATTGGAACTCTTATTCCCTTCTTGTGGTAATGCAAAATATTACAACCATTTTAGAAAATGATACAGCACTTCCTTAAAAAGCTAGAAATAGAAATAGCAAACAGTCCAGCTATCCCACTCCTAAGAACATATACTAGAGAAATAAGAGCTGTCACATGAATAGACATATGCATACCTGTGTTCATTGCAGCATTATTCACAATAGCAAAAAGATGGAAACAACCTAAGTGCCCATCAACAGATGAATAGATACACAAACTATGGTACATACACACAATGGAATACTACACAAGGATATAGAACAACGATGAACCTGCGAAACTTCTCACAACATGGATGAATCTGGAGGGCATTATGCTAAGTGAAATAAGTCAATCACAAAAGGACAAAGACTGTATGAGATCACTATTATAAAAACTCATGAAAAGGTTTACACACAGAAAGGAACAATCTCTGGTGGTTACAAGGGAGAAGAGGGGAGGAGAGGGAGAAAAACTAAATAGACAATAAATAAACGGTAACTTTGGTGAAGGGTAAGACAGTACACAATATTGGGGAACTCAGCACAACTTGACCAAGGCAACGTCATGGAAGCTTCATAGATATATCCAAACTCCCTGAGTGACTGAATTACTCGGCTGTAATTACTAGGCTGGGGACCATGGTCTCGGAGAACATCTAGCTCAATTGGCATAACATAGTTTATAAAGAAAATATTCTACATTCTACTTTGGTGAATAGCATCTGGGGTCTTAAAATTTTGTGAACGGCCATCTAAGATACTCCACTGGTCTCACCCCATCTGGAGCAAGGGAGAATAAAGAAAACCAAAGACAGAGTGCTGGGGAGGATGGTGTCATGCCAGGATAATTTGTCTAAATTGAAAATCTAAGAGAATTTACAAATAGTTAAAACTATTTAGTTCAGGAGGCGGGGCCAAGATGGCAGAATAGTCAGACACTTCCTGTGGTTGCTCTTACAACAAAGACCCGAAGAAATAAGTGAAGCAATTATATACGGCAATCTAGGAGCCCTGATCATCAAAGACAAAGTTGAGGAGTTGGACTGAGCAACAGGGGGAAGGAGAGACAGTTCAGAAGGAGTGAAGAAGTGCCAGTCATAAGGTAGCTGGCACCCTGTAGGCTGGGTTGGCTGATGCATGTGGGCTGAGGTGAGAAGCAGTGCTCGGGATGTGTTTCACCACATCGGGAGAGACGAGGTGGCTGAGAGTCTGCATAAGCATCCGGAGCTGGGAGGAAGTAGCGCTGGACCTGTGAAAGTTAAGTGCAAATGTCTAACCTACTGCGCAGTCAAAATAACCCCTCCCCCTCCAAGACTTTCACAGCAGAGAAGTGCCTCTTTTCCCTCACCCAACCCCCACCCCTCTCCACTTCGACACCATTCCAACAGTATTCAACAAATGCCATGCCACCTAAGCTGGAACTAAGGGCTGTCTGTGCCAAAAGCAGTCTTGCAGCTTTAAAAATTAAAAAAACGCCAAGACCCCTAAGCTGGGAACTCAAGACTATCCATCTCCAAACTAGTCTCATGGCTTTAAAAATCACCACACCGGAGTTCCAGCAAAATGATGCCCTAGGCAGAAGCACCACGCCACCCCTCCACAGCAAAGATCCGAAAAACTAAGCCGAACAGAGAATACAACAATCCTGAAACCCTAAAACATCAAATGAAGAGAAAGAACTCAGCCAAGCACCAAATAGAGTGAGAAAACTGACAGAGAAGGGAGAGCGAGGAGAGGTTCATGCAGAGGTCCCCTACCAGCTAACGCAGCGTGGATCCGCCATCTTGGACTCCTATCAGAGACCAGTAAACAGGGGGTACGAAAAAGCAGCCTCATGGAGCCTCCAGCAGGAGACAAAACAACTGGTAATTTGCGATATTCGCTATCCTACCCCCCACCCTTCTTCACCCCGACTCGGCCTCCTCTGCTTCCCGCGGCCACAATCTCTTGACCAGGAAACAGCAGCTGCTTGGATTCCACACACCCGAATGGGCCAGCTCTCTGAGTGCCATTTGTTGGCTGCTGGTGTTGCTTTTTTCCGCTTCTTTAGATTTCTTCCTTGCCTCTCGCCACCTCCCCCTCCTTTCGCTCGAGTACCTCGCTCTGTGCACCATCTTTGCTTCTTCCTGAGGGGCTGCAGAGCTCCGGTAATTTGTGATATATGCTTTCCCACTCTCTACACTTCTTCACCCACACTTGGCCCCCTCTGCTTCCCGTGGACACAGTTTCTTGTCCAGAAATACCAGCCCGCACTAGCTCGCTCTCTGAGTGCCATTTGTTGGCTGCCAGTGTTGCTTTTTTTTTTTTCTGCTTCTTTTGATTTCTTACTTGCCTCTCACCACCTCCCCCTCCTTTTGCTCGAGTACCTGGCTCTGTGTGCCATCTTTGCTTCTTCCTGAGGGGCTGTGGAGCTCCGTTCGAGAGTGGCGCTGCTTCCTGGTCGGGGCTGCCACGCTGGTGGTATCCGGGGGCTTTTGTTCTTTTGTTTGTTTTGAATTGTTTGTTTGTTTGTTTTCTTTTCCTTTTCTTGAGTTGGGAGCCCTTTCTGGCCAGGCGGAGCTGCTTGGCAAGGAGAATCCCCCTTGGCTTCCACAGACTAGCAGAGGGATCCCTGAGGGCATTTCTGTATTTGTTGGTTTTTTTTTTCTTTCTGTTTTTTGGGGGGCCTTTCTTGTTCTTTTTTTTTTAATTTGTTTTGTTTTCTTCTCGCTCTTTTTCTCTTTTTGTCTTTCTTCATTGCTTTGTTTCTCGTCTCTCTATATCTTCCTTCTCTTTCTGTTCCCTGAATACCTGGCGTTGTATACCTCTTAGCCTTCTAGCCAGGCTGTACTGCAACACTGAGAGCGATTTCCCCAGACCTCATAGCTCCACCAGTGGGATCCCTGGGAACTTTGTGGTTCTTTAACCTTTCCTATTTTTATTTATTCATTCTTTTCTTTTCTTCCTCTTTGCCTTTCTGTTTTTCTCCAATTCATAGTCTCTCATTTCTCCACTCCAACGGCAAGCTCCCCTAACATTATTTTTTGTTTGTTTGTATGTTTTTCTCTCCTGTTCCTCTCTTCTCTTTCCCATATCCATCTTAGCTCCACACATAACAATCTCCCCGCTGCATCCTGCCTACCTGCACCGTGCGCTGGACATCGCATCACCAAGCAGCACAGGCACGGCCTACTGGAACCTGCCCTGCACTGATTATCGACCTACTCTGGTGGCTGTAGTAAGTGCCACAAACAACCCATCCCAGTAACTCCTCTTCAGCTAGACCTGCCCTGCTGTACCGTATCTGAGTGACTGACCCTGTCAGTTGGAGAAGGAGGCAAAAAGAATTGTGCCCACAGACAAGCAAACAACAAAGAAAACACAGTCCGCCTGCTCACCATAGTCAAATTTTTTCTTTTAAAAAGGGATGAAACAAATCTACAATCAATAAACGATAAAAATAAGTACTGAATGCCCCGAAGACAGCAGACAATATCAAAACATTTACAAAAACAGGAAGGATGGTTCCAGTAGGCGTCCAAAATAAAACACCAGATGACTCTCCTGTGGAAGAAAATGCACTAGAACTACCTGAAAGAGAATTCAAATCTCTAATACTTAGAATTCTCCAAGAACTGAGGTAAATAGCTGACAAACATGAGGAAAAAATAAACAAATTCATGGAAAAGACAGATAAAAAATTGGAAGAATTCAGGAAAATAATCCAGGAACAAAATGACAAAATAAATTCACAACTAGAAATTATACAAAGACAAAAATTAGAAATCCAAAAGATAAACAACAAGATTTCAGAAATGGATGGTGTCATAAAATGGCTGAGAAGCAGATTTGAAACGGTGGAGGACAGGATCAGTGGATTGAAGACAAACACTTGGATACAACTCTGTTTGAGGAAAACTCAGAAAAAAGAACAAAGAAAAATGAAGAGACCCTGAGAGTTATGTG
>NW_004443971.1:7741030-7751287 GCF_000243295.1 Trichechus manatus latirostris
AGGATATTGTTGATGTGTTGTGAGATTGTTAACCATTGTCATAGGGCAACATTTGTAGTAACTGTTAAATGAGAAACCATTTTGTTCTGTAAGCCTTCATCTTAAGTGAGAATAACAGCACAATTGTAAGAGTGTAGTCAATGTCACTGAACTGTGCATGTAGAAATTTTTGAAATGGTGCATCTTTGGCTATGTGTATTTTCACCAAAAAAAAAAAAAGGTTGCGAAGTTAGATGGTTAATATGTTGTGGGGTTGTTAACCAATGTCATAAAATAACATGTGTACTACTGTTTCATGAGAAACTATTTGTTCTGTAAGGCTTCACCTGAAGTACAATAAAAAATAAAAATAAAAACCACACCCCCTAAGCTGGCAAGTCAGGGCAGGCACTGTCCCTTTGCTTAGGCACTGGCATAGGAGTCCACGGAACTGTAACCCCCTTCACCCCTGCCTAGATCTGTGTGGGCCAATTCAACAGCATAGGCCTTCATTATCATAGAACATCAGGCCATAAACCTGAAGCCTATTTTCAACAGCAGCAGCTACAGGGGAGTTGCAGATTGGTGACATAAGACACTACCCTGCCTATTAAGCAGGGTCCTCACACAGCCACATCAGAGGCTTGAGGGCTGGCAGTATCAGCCATTCCATCTAGCCACTCATGACAAGGGTCCTAGAATAAGTGGTGTCTTCTTCCAGCCAATAGCATTGGGTTCTCAAAATCCGGCTGCAAAACCCACCCACCTATGTGCTCTAGGGGACAGGGACATGCCTTCCACCCAGGCACTCAAGGGCAGCCGTCAGCACCCTGCCATGCTCACCACATAGCCCCTACTACAGCCAGATACCTAAGCCTACTCTGAACGCCCCCTATGTAGCCCTGCCCATCTAGGACTCTCGGTGAGAGTCTGCAATACACACTCAGTGACCAACAACCTTGACACCTAAGCTAAATCTGCACAAGAAAGGCAAACAGACTACTGGCCTCAAAAACCTAGTAGCAGCTCTAACCACTTGGATGGGATGTGAAAGCTTCAAAGACGCCAATTACAAAAGTAGCTCACATGCCCAGCCTACTTGGGTATGTCAAAACAAAACAAAAAGCTAGGACACAGTAAGGAAACAATAAACACATATAATAACTTACGGATTGCTTGGAGACAACAGTCAATATCAAATCACGTAAAGAAGCAGGTCAAGATTACTTCAGCAAGTGACCAAAACAAAGAACCAGGAAACCTTCCAGAGGAAGAGAATGTCTTGGAATTACTGGAGTTAGAATTCAAAAGATTAATACACAGAGCTCTCTAAGATATCAGGAAGGAGATCAGGCAAACTCAGAGCAAGTCAAACAACACAAAGACAAAGCAATAGAGGAATTCAGGAAAACAATACAAGAACAGAACAACAAATTTAACAGGCTGCTAGGAACCGTAGAGAGACAGAAATTAGAAATCTGAAAGATTAACAATAAAATTTCAGAATTAGACAACTCAATAGAAGGTCATAGGAGCAGAATTGAGATAATGGAAGTCAGAATTAGTGAGACTGAAGATAAATCCCTTGATACCTATTTATTTGAGGAAAAAATCAGATAAAAGAATTTTTAAAAAAATGAAGAAACTATAAGAATTATGTGGCACACTATCAAGAGGAAAAACCTATGAGTGATTAGAGTACTAGAACATGAAGGGATAAAAGAAAACACAGAGAGAATTGTTGAAGATTTGCTGGCAGAAAACTTCCCTGATATCGTGCAAGATGAGAAGATATCTATCCAAGACAATCAACAAACCCCACACAGGGTAGATCCCAAAAGAAGTTCACCAAGACATATTATAATCAAACTTGCCAAAACCAGAGATAAAGATAAACTCTTGAGAGTGGCTAGGAGAAATGAAAAGTCACCTACAAAGGAGAGTTGATAAGACTAAGCTGTGACTACTCAGCAGGAACCATACAGGCAAGAAGGCAATGGGATGACATATATAAAGCCTTGAAGGAAAAAAATTGCCAGGCAAGAATTATATATCCAGGAAAACTGTCTCTCAAACATGATGGCAAAATTAGGACATTTCCAGATAAGCAGAAGTGAAGGGAATTTGTAAAACCCAAATCAAAATTACAAGAAATATTGAAAGGAGTCCTTCGACTAGAAAACCAATAATATCAGACAACAACCCAAGAGTAGAACACAGGACAGAACAACCAGATATCAACCCAGATAGGGAAGTCGCAAAAATAAGTCAAAGCTAAAAGACTGAAACTAGGGAAACAGAGACATCAATATGTAAATGATGATAACATTAAAACAAAAGAGAGGGACTAAATAGGTAGTCATAGAACTTCCATATGGAAAGGACGTTAAGGCAATATCAAGAAATAAAAGATTGGTTTAAACTTAGCAAAACAGGTAAATTTAGGTACCAAAAAGGAAACTAACAAATCTACACATCAAAATAAAAGAGAAGAAAAACAAAGACTCAGCAAATTCAAAAATAATGAAAAAGATGAAAAGAAAATGCATAAAGAAAAATAACTCAGCACAGAAAATCAAGTAGAACAAAGAAACTGTCAACACCAAAAACAAAACAAAACAAAATGACAACAGTAAACTCATACCTATCAATAATTACCCTGAATGTAAATAAACTAAATGTGCCAATAAAGAGACAGAGAGTAGCAGAATGGATTAAAAAAAAAAACACAGTCTGTCTATATGCTGCCTACAAGAGACACGTGTTAAACTCAAAGACACAAACTAACTAAAAGTCAAAGGATGGAAAAAAAATATCAAGCAAACAACAACCAAAAAAAAGCAAGAGTGGCAATATTAATCTCTAACAAAATAGACTTTAGAGCAAAATCCACTACATAGGATAAAGAAGGACACTATATATTGATTAAAGGGTCAATACAACAGGAAGGAATAACCATAATAAATATATACACACCCAATGATAGGGATGCAAAATACATAAAACAAATTCTAATGGCTTTGAAAAGAGAAAGAGACAGCTCCACAATAATAGTAGGAGATGTCAACACAACACTTTTGGTGAAGGACAAAACATCTAGAAAGAAACTCAATAAAGACATGGAAAATCTAAATGTCACCATCAATCAACTTGACCTCATAGACATTTACAGAACATTCCACCCAGGAGCAATCAAGTATACATTCTTTTCCAAAGCACACAGAACATTCTCCAGAATAGACCACATTTAGGCCACAAAGCAATCCTTAACAGAATCCAAACATCAAAATATTACAAAGTACCTTTTCTGATCAGAAAACCATAAAAGTAGAAATCAACAGCAGAATAATCAAAGGAAAAAAATCAAATACATGGAAACTGAACAACACCTTGCTCAAAAACTACTGAGTTATAGAATAGAAGAAATCAAGGAAGGAATAAAGAAATTCATAGAACCAAATGACAATGAAAACACATCTTACCAGAACCTTTGGGACACAGCAAAAGCAGTGCTCAGAGGTCAATTTATAGCAATAAATGCACACACCCAAAAAGAAGAAAGGGCCAAAATCAAAACAACCCTACAACTCAAACAAATAGAGAGCAACGAAAGAAGCCTTCGGGTGCCAGAAGAAAGGAAATAATAAAGATTAGAGTGGAAATAAATGAAATAGAGAATAGACAAATGACTGAAAGAGTCAACAAGACCAAAAGCTGGCGCTTTGAAAAGATCGACAAAATTGATAAACCACTGATGAAACTAACAAAAGAAAAACAGGAAAGGAAGCAAATAACCCAAATAAGAAATGATATGGGTGATATCACAACAAACCCAACTGAAATAAAAATGAACATAACATAATACTATGAAAAATTGTACTCCAACAAATTTGAAAACCTAGAGGAAATGGACAAATGTCTAGAAACACACTACCTACCCAAACTAACACAAACCAAGGTAGAAAAACTAAATAATCTATAACAAAAGAAGAGATTGAAAAGGTAATAAAAAAAAAAACCTCCCAAACAAACAAAAAAAAGTCCTGGCCTGGATGGCTTCACTGGAGAATTCTACTAAACTTTCAGAGAAGAGTTAACACCAGTACTACTAAAGGTATTTCAGAGCATAGAAAAGGAAGAAATACTCCCAAACTCATTCTATGAAGCCAGCATAATCCTGATACCAAAGCCAGGTAAAGACACCACAAAAAAAGAAAATTACAGATCAATATCCCTCATGAATATAGACGCAAAAATCCTCAACAAAATTCTAGCCAATAGAATTCAACAACATATCAAAAAAACAATTCACCATGACCAAGTGCAGTTCATACCAGTATGCAGGGATGGTTCAACTTTAGAAAAACAATCAATGTAATCCATCCCATAAATAAAATAAACGATAATAACCACATGATCTTATCAGTTGATGCAGAAAAGGTATTTGACAAAGTCCAATATCATTTCCTGATTAAAACTCTCAGAAAAATAGGAATAGAAGGGAAATTCCTCAACAAAATAAAGGTTATTTCTACAAAGCCAGTAGCAAGCATAATTTTAAATGGAGAGAGTCTTAAAGCATTCCCCTTGAGAACGGGAACCAGACAAGGATACCCTTTATCACCACTCTTATTCAACATTGTGCAAGAAGTCCTAGCCAGAGCAATAAGTTAAGAAAAAGAAATGAAGGGCATCCAAATTGGTAAGGAAGAAGTAAAAGTATCCCTATGTGCAGATATATGGTCTTATAGACAGAAAACCCCAAAGAATCCACAAGAAAACTACTGAACTAATAGAAGATAAACATAGAAAAATCAGTTGGATTCCTCTACACCAACAAAGAGAACTTCAAAAAGGAAATCACCAAATCAATACCATTTACAATAGCCCCCAAGAAGATGAAGTATTTACAAATAAACCTAACCAGCGGTGTAAAAGACCTATACAATGAAAACTACAAGACACTACTGCAAGAAACCAAAAGAGACTTACATAAGTTGAAAGACATACCATGCTCAAGGATAGTAAGACTCAACATTGTGAAAATGTCAGTTCTACCCAAAGCAATCTACAGATACAAAGCAACCCATATCCAAGTTCCAACAGCATTTTCTAATGAAATGGAGAAACAAATTACCAACTTCATATGGAAAGGGAAGAGGCCTCAGATAAGTAAAGCATTACTGAAGAAGAAGAACAAAGTGGGAGGCCTCACACTACCTGATTTTAGAACCTATTATACTGCCATGGTAGTCAAAACAGCCTGGTACTGGTACAATAACAGGTACATAGACCAGTGGAACACAATTGAGAACCAGACGTAAATTCATCCACATATGAGCAGCTAATATTTAACAAAAGCCCAAAGCCCATTACATGGGGAAAAGACAGTCTCTTTAACAAATGGTGCTGACATAACTAGATATCCATCTGCAAAAAAAGAAACAAGATCCATATCTCAAAATACAAAAAAATACACAAAACTAACTCAAAATGGATCAAAGACCTGAATATAAAATCTAAAACGATAAAGATCATGGAAGAAAAAATAGGGACAATGCTAGGAGCCCTAATACATGGCATAAATAGTATACAAACCGTAACTAACAATGCACAAACACCAGAAGAGAAACTAGATAACTGGGAGCTCCTAAAAACCAATCACTTATGCTCGTCAAAAGACTTCACCAAAAGAGTTAAAAGAGAGCCTACAGACTGGGAAAAAATTTTTTAGCTATGACTTATCCATTAAGGGTCTAATCTCTAAAATCTACAAGATACTGAAACACTTCAACAACCAAAAAGATAAATAACCCAATTAAAAAATGGGCAAAGGATACGAACAAACACTTCACCAAAGAAAACATTCAGGCAGCTAACAGATACATGAGGAAATGTTCACGATCATTAGCCATCAGAGAAATGCAAATCAAAATTACAATGAGATACCATCTCCCCCCAACAAGGCGGGCACTAATTCAAAACACACAAAATAATAAACGTTGGAGAGGTTGTGGAGAGACTGGAACACTTATACACTGCTGGTGGGAATGTAAAATGGTACAACCACTTTGGAAAACAATTTGGCACTTCCTTAAAAAGCTAGAAATAGAAGTACCATACGATCCAGCAATCCCACTCCTTGGAATATATCCAAGAGAAATAAGAGCCATCACATGAATAGATATATGCACACCCATGTTCATTGCAACACTGTTCACAATAGCAAAAAGATGGAAACAACCTAGGTGCCCATCAACAGACAAATGGATAAACAAATTATGGTACATGCACACAGTGGAATACAACGTAACAATAAAGAACAACGATGAATCTGAGAAACATCTCACAATGCAGATGGATCTGGACGGCATTATGCTGAGCGAAATTAATCAGTTGCAAAAGGACAAATATTGTATGAGACCACTGTTATAAGAACTCAAGAAAAGGTTTAAACACAGAAGAAAGCATTCTTTGATGGTTATGAGAGTGGGGAGGAGAGGAGGGGAATTCACTAACTAGATAGTAGACAAGGATCATCTTCAGTGAGGGGAAGGACAACACACAATACTGGGAAAGTCAGTACGACTGGACCAAAACAAAATCTAAGAAGTTTCCTGAACACATCCAAACACTTTTAAGGACAGAGTAGCTGAGGCTGGGGCCTGGGGACCATAGTTTTGGGGGACATCTAGGTCAACTGGCATAACAAAGTTTATTAAGAAAATGTTCTGCATCCCATTTTGGTGAGTGGGGTCTGGGATCTTAAAAGCTTGCGAGCAGCCATCTAAGACGTATCAACTGATCCCAACCCAAGTAGAGAAATGGAGAATGAAGAACACCAAAGACACAAGGAAAATATTAGCCCAAGAGACAAAACGTCCACATAAACCAGAGACTCCACCAGCCTGAGATCAGAACTAGATGGTGCCCAGCTACCACCAATGACCACCTGACAGGGAACACAACAGAGAGTCCTGGATGGAGTGGGAGAAAAGTGCGGAGCAGAACTCAAATTCACGTAAAAAGACCAGACTTAATGGTCTGACAGAGACTGGAGGA
Organism: Trichechus manatus latirostris; assembly: GCF_000243295.1. Lineage (NCBI taxonomy): Eukaryota > Metazoa > Chordata > Mammalia > Sirenia > Trichechidae > Trichechus > Trichechus manatus. The sequence goes on from NW_004443971.1 coordinate 7,748,072, forward strand.
ACCTCCAAAACTATAGCCCCCAAACGCTCTGTTAACCCAGAACTAAAACCATTCCCAAACCCACCCATCAGACAAAGATTAGACTGGACTATAAAACAAAAAATAATACTCGTGAGGAGTGGACTTCTTAGTTCAAGCAGACACACAAGACCAAATGGGCAGCTCCTCTCCAGCAGTAGGATGAGAAGGCAGGAAGGGACAGGAACTGGTTGAATGGACACAAGAAACCTGGGGTGGAAAGGAGTATGCTGTCAGTTTGTGGGGATTGCAACTAATGTCACATAACAATATGTGTATACATTTTTGCATAAGAAATTGACTTGAGCTATAAACTTTCACCTAAAGCGCAATATAAAAAAGAAGGAAAGAAAACCAAAGGCACCAGGGAAAGATTAGCCTAATGACTAATGGACCTCAGGTACTACAGCCTCCACCAGACTGAGTCCAGCACAACTAGGTGGTGCCCAGCTACCACCACCGACTGCTCTGACCGGGATCACAATAGAGGGTCCTGGACAGAGCTGGAGAAAAATGTGGAACAAAATTCTAACTCACAAAAAAAGACCAGACTTAATAGTCTGACAGAGACTGGAGAAACCCTGAGACTATGGCCCCTGGATACCTTTTTAATTCAGTACTGAAGCCACTCCTGAGGTTCACCCTTCAGTCAAAGATTAGACAGGCCCCTAAAACAAAACAAAATTAATGGGGCACACCAGCCCAGGGGCAAGGGCTAGAAGGCAGGAGGGGACAGCAAAGCTAGTAATGGAGAACTCACGGTCAAGAAGGGGAGAAAGTTGACACATCGTGGGACTGGCAAGCAATGTCACCAAACAATATGTGTATTAATTGTTTAATGAGAAACTAATTTGCTCTGTAAACCTTCATCTAAAGCACAATAAAGAAAGAAATAATGAAAGCCAGAAGACAATGGACCAGCATCTTTAAAGTACTGAAAGAAAATGAGCATAGAAGGGCCACAACAAGGTCAATATGGTTACAGCTATGTTAGTGCAGACAGTAGTAGATGTGGTTAAAGTGATAAGCAGAGATCAGATCATGTAAGTCCTTGTAGGCCCTGATAAGGACTTTGGAATTTAGTCTAACTGTGGGAGGAAGCTAATCAAGAGTTTTGAGCAGAGGAATGACTACATCAGCTCTCCATGTCTACTGTGGGAGATATTCCTGGTTTGGGGGTGGAGGGGGGAGCAAGAATAGAAGTTTAAAGACAGAAACATATTGCAATATCTAGTCTAGTTTGATGGTCTCTTAGACCAGGGTGGTAGTGGTGGATGTGATTAGAAATGGCAGAATTTGGCATGTATTCGGAAATTTAGTTGACAAAATTAACTCCTAGATTTAATTCAGAATGTAGGGAAAGAGATCTCCTAGATTATTGGCCTGAGCAACCAAGTGAATAATAGTATCATTAACTTAATTAAAGGACTCTAAATAAGGAGCAAGTACAGGAAATCGAGGTTAAAATTTGCTTTTGTATAGGTTATAATACATATTAACTATCAAACGGAAACATGGAGTAGGCATTTGGACACACTGAGAGATATGCTGCTAAATTATTAACAACAAGCTCTTTGAGAACAAAAGAAAATCCTTAATTTGTAGTATTTGCTGTTTTCTGTGGTGTAAATACTCCAATCATGGCTGATTTCAAGCTGCCAATTGTTTAACAAGTGATTCATAAAATTGCAAGCACAAAGTGCATGAGTAAGCAAGAGGGGTTGGAATCCTTATACAAGTGAATAGGGAGACTTCAGTGCAGTAAATTACTTTTGTGTATGGCCTTTCTAGCCATGGCCTTGTAAATCCCACCCAGGTGATTGTGTGATAGGGTAATTGTGGCCTACCAAGGGGATTGGTCAGTTTTACCTTAAAAGAGAGCCAATTCCAGAGCAGAGAGGAGTATCTACCACCACCAAGGAAGGAGAGACCAGGCAGCAGGAGATGGCAAGGTGGGCTTCCCGGCCCATGGGGAGAGAAAGCTGAGTTCCTTTAGGCAGCGACTGAGGGCCAGGGAGAGGTGGGCCTGTGAGTACTGCTGGGGAGAGGTTATCCTGATGGAAGAACGGTATCCTGGCTGTTCGAGCCTGAATTGTAACTGGTACTTCCCTAATAAGCCTCATAATTGTGAGCACTGTCTTTGAGTTCTGTGTAGCCATTGCGTTGAATTATTGAACCCAGCAGAGAGTGCTGTGGGAGGGATGGTCAGTGTCAGAATAGGTAGAGATGGTAGAGAGAGGAGGCTCCTCTGACCTCCACCTCATGGGAGTCAGCCTTGTGCTGTTGATCTTGGTTCTCCTTCCCCATCGTGGGGTTGGAGGAGGTCAGACACTGCCCCCAAGCTGTTTTTACAGAGACTAAGATGAGTTCATCAACTGAGAGTGAGGTGCAGGGAAGGGTATTAAAGATTTGAGGAGAATGAATCTACTAGAATAATTGTGGAGGTTGCAAGACAGAGCTGAGGGCCTTCTTGAGAATCATGGTTTAAATTCAAAGAAAAACTAATAATCAACACTATCTCTAACTACAGCATGCTGTTTAAGGGCAACAAGGCTGGAAGTCTCTTCAAGAATGTACGTTCAAGAAAGATTTTAAAAATGAGGTTGAGAGTGCATACAAAGAAATGATATAGAGATCAATGATAGAATCTAATATGGGTGAAAAAGGAAGTAGAGGAAAATGGGCAGTAAAACAGTCAAATGACTAGAGGTCCATGATGGGTCAAAGAATTGTTGGAATTGGAATACTTTAAATAAAAAAAGATACATTTTATAGAAATAATTCTGTCATTCTAACATGTCGCAGCCCCTCACACGGGGCACCATCTGTTGCAGCGGCGACGGTTGTCGGGATGGTGGAGACAGTAACCAAACAAAACTCTTACAGAGAAGTGGGGCCAGGAGAGTCACTCTGAGGAGTCAACCCCGGCTTCAGTCCCAGAAGTTTATTTATAATCAATACAGCAAGCAGTGAAGCAAATAACAGAAAAATGGGCTTTGGGTGCAGGCAAGGGAGAAGGAATTTAGGTAAACAAGCCAATCAGTAAAGGGACAATAGGTTTGGGAAAACAAGTCGTGACAAGTCTCAACATGTTGGGGACAAGTCTCAACATGCTGTGCAGCATAGAGGCTGTGGGGGCTGCAGTTGTCAATAGTGCAGCCATGTTTAAATGGCATATATCCCCACATTTCCCCCCTT
>NW_004443971.1:7757172-7765769 GCF_000243295.1 Trichechus manatus latirostris
TTACATCTGCCCCAGCATCCACGAGCCCTTTAAACATGCGATCATTGACCTGAACAGTAAGATATGGTCGGGAAGATTGTAACTTAGTAACCCAAAAAGCATCAGTACTGCCAAAACCCCCAGCCCGTCTTGGGGTAGTGCGAGTGGAGGGGACTACAAAGGGAAGTAAAATTAGCTGTGCTATCTTATCAGAGGGAGTAATGTTCCAATAAGAGAGACTGGAAACCATGATTTTAATTTGACCTTCATAATCGGTATCTATTACACCAGGATGAACAGTTAGACCTTGAGATGTAATACTAGAGCAACCCATTAGGAGTCCTAAATATCCTCGAGGCAGGGGTTCCCAAACCTGTGTTGCTATAAGAAAAACTTTCCCTGCCTCATCTATTATGACACCTTCTGTCAAGGGTAAATCTAATCCTGCACTCCCTTCAGTAGCTACTTTTAAATCATTGACTCACAAATGTTGCTGTTTTGAGTCTATGCTGTGGTCTCCACACTCCACACTCGGGGGCTCCCTGGATTTTTTGGGGCGTGAGAGCTCTCACCCCTCTTCCCATTTCCTTACATAGGGTTGCCTTGATTGTTAAATTGAGATCTGCACTGCTTAGCCCAATGACCGCCTTTACCACAGCGGGGACACTTTCGGGTTGGAAATTTAGTGTTGGCATTTTTGTTTTTTAAACTGTGACAGTCCTTCTTAAAATGTCCAGGTTTACCACACCCGAAACAGGTGGCAGTGGATGGATGGAGAGCGGCTGCTAATACTTGTGCCTTATGAGTTTCTGTGCCAACATTTTGACATGCTCTAATCATTTCAGCTAAATTGAGATTCTGTGCCTTTAAGGGGGCTAAAACAGCTCAACAGTCAGCATTAGCATTTTCGTAAGCAAGCTGGAGACAACGAACTTCAGCCGCTTGTTGATTACCTACCTGTCAGGAAATGGCCATTTGGAGGCGGTTGACAAAATCAATGTAAGGCTCATTTGGAGGCGGTTGATAAAATCAATGTAAGGCTCATTTGACGCTTGGCAAATAGTGGCAAATGAGCCGGTGGGTGTTCTGGAGTCAGGGATTTTACTCCAGGCTTTGGTGGCAGCATCGGAGGCTTGACTGAATGCCTGCCTATTCATCTGACTCTGGGCCTAGGGAGTGGAATGATTCCCAACACCCAGGAGCATGTCAAGACTAACAGGGATATTATGGTTAAGATTGTCCATGGCATAAATGTTACAATGTTCCTTGTATTCTTGACTCCATATGCTAAATTGAGCAGGGGTTAAGACTGTTCACATTAAAATGTTCCAATCCCAGGGGGTCATCTCATAGTTTTGTCCTATAGCTTCTACAATTCCTTTTGTAAAGGAACACTGTAAACCATTCTCTATCATGCTTTTACGGAGTTCTTTAAAAACTTGAAAGTCAAGGCCATCGTGACGGGGCGGTCCTGATCCCCGAATGACAGCATAAGCAGAAAACCCCTTTTTCTCACAGCCCTCCCGCAAACATCTTTCCATAAGAGACTCATGTTGAAAGAAATCAGCCTTGGGAGGTGTGGAAAGAGGAGGGTCATAAACATTTTCTTTACTAGGGGAGGGAGCAGAAGGAGCTGCCTGTAGGGGCTGTAAAGTGAGGCAGCAGTGATGCCAAGCAATAAGAACTGAAGCTGGGATGTTCATGTCACGAATGATGTTACCGATACGTTCCCATGCTTCTACATCAAGGTTTCCCCGCAAGGGATACCAAGGACAGGCAGACTCAATTAAAAGCAGAAGTTGGGTAAGGGCTTCTTCTGACACCTTGAGCTTAGAGGCCTTTAACAATCCCAACAACTGGGTTTTGTGTTGATGTTGTTCAGGAGAAAGAGAATTCCCCATAGCGAGGAGGAATAGGAAAATGAAGAAAAGAATGATAGGAAAGCTCCTGGCCCGAAGCCTGAAATCCCTTGAGGGAGCATACGAGAAAGCCCCGCTACTCCCGGGGCTATAGCAGCCAGAGATGAGAACGTCCGGGAAAGTTCCGCCCGCAGAAAAACCCCGCCGCTCCCGGGGCTGTAAGAGCAGTCCGAAATGGACGCGTTCTGTACTTACCACCTTCAGGGATTGAGTGCGAGGATGTCTACAGCACCCTCACATGGGGCACCATCTGTCGCAGCCCCTCACACGGGGCATCATCTGTCGCAGCAGCGACGGTTGTCGGGACGGTGGAGACAGTAACCCCTCACACAGGGCACCATCTGTCGCAGTGGCGAAGGTTGTCGGGATGGCAGAGACAGTAACCAAACACAACTCTTACAGAGAAGTGGGGCCAGGAGGGTCACTCGGACGAGTCGACCCCAGCTTCAGTCCCAGGAGTTTATTTATAGTCAATACAGCAAGCAGTGAAGCAAATAACAGAACAATGAATGGGCTTTGGGTGCAGACCAGGGAGAAGGAATTCAGGTAAACAAGCCAATCAGTAAAGGGACAATAGGTTTGGGAAAACAAGTCGTGACAAGTCTCAACATGTTGGGGACAAGTCTCAACATGTTGGGGATAAGTCTCAACATGCTGTGCAGCATAGAGGCCTGTGGGGGCTGCAGTGGCCAATAGTGCAGCCATGTTTAAATGGCATATATCCCCACACTAACACATTTTTCCATTCTCTCAAAAACATTTCAAAGGAAGAAGCAACCAAATTATATGACTGAGTAGACGTAAGGTGCAAGGAAAAAGGAAGAAAAATGTGGTTTGTAGTCTTAAAGAGAGTGATACTTTTTAAGGTGCTGAGAATAATCATAGGTTAGGCCCTAAAGATGTATTAATCAAACTCTAAGGTATATCTGAGTAACCAACCCTTGTTCTAGTTCAAGAATGTATTTGGGGTGGACTTTGTTATCTGGCCGCCACCTGGCTGTCAGTTTGTTGTAGTACTGTGGTGGCTTGTGTGTTGCTATGATGCTGGAAGCTATGCCACCAGCAGGGTCAACTACAGTGGACAGGTTTCAGTGAGATCTTCAGGACTAAAACAGACTAGGAAGAAAGGACTGGTGATCTACTTCCAAAAACTAGCCAGTGAAAACCTTACAGATCACAACAGAATATTGTCCAACTCTCTTGCTTTGGATACATCATCAGGAGGGACCAATTGCTAGAGGAGGATATCATCTTTGGTGAAGCAGAGGGCCAGCGGGGGTGAGGAAGACTAATGGTAAGATGAATTGACACAACAGCCACAATGATGGACTCAAACATGCTGGCAATTGTGAGTATGACACAGGACTGGGCAAAGTTTCATTCTGTTGTACACAAGGTTGCCATGAGTTGGAGTCAACTCCATGGTAGCTATCTATCTGTGTTAGCCAGAGGAAGGTGAGTCATTATACCTGTAGTCATTTTGTATATTGATGAGCACACTGGCTGAGATGAGTGGGCCTACCATATAGCAGAAACAGCCAGTGTGTAGAGCGGTTCCAACCTTATAAAGCAATGCTTAGAAGGGAACATTTGAACTTCCAGAAGTTCTGATGAGGCTGTCACTCATTCAGATGAAATCATCTCAGCTGTGCATCTGCTGTGAAGATTTTGAAGTCTGGAAATTTGACCTCTACCTAACCTGGAAATTGTGACAGAGGTTTCTGCCCTGTATCCAGATCTTAATGGCTTCCTTCTGTATTTCTGTATCTTTTAGACAAGGAAATGATTTTATTTACCCAAGCAGCTGATCTTCCCATCAATCTGAGCCTCCTCTACACATTTATCAATACTTTCAATACTACAGCTGGGAAGATAATTGGTAACAGTGGGGTTGATGCAAAGACCCACACCCATTATGTCCAAGTCTGTGAGGAAAAAGTTGGGACAATAAAGGGGGGCAGTATGATATTGTGAAGCCAAGGTGATCTTCTTACCATCAGTGTTTATAATGTGCAAACTAAAGCCTTGTGATGTACAATAAGAGGTAAAACTTACCAAAGGAGAATAAAAATCATATGCTTAATTCTCAAGAATCTGGTCCAGTGGAATAGTATAAAGAACAGCAACATCAAAATCGAATACCCTGGCTATTGTTTACTGCATTGGTGAAAACCTAGTGAGCCAACAGAGGGAGTCAAAACAGCATAGATGAAACCTCTGACTACTGGGATTTATTGCAGTGTCCCTCATAACTCCTGGCATAGTAACCTTAGGGTATAGCAGGTATAGTTGTAAAGGGGGAAAACTGACAGCCAATATAAACATTGAAAATATGAATTCTGTTCTGATGAAATGGTAATTTTTCCTGTATCTGAATGCATAAGGTAAGGATATTCTAAGTAAATGGGAAAACTGCTATTATAACCCAGATCACTAGGGTATAGAAGATCTACCCTCTTTCTAATATTTTTTCATTTAATTTTTATTGAAGTATTATGTACACACAAAATATTGCAATATCTTTTTTAAAAAATGTGGTGAAAATATATATACAGCAAAACAGGCGCCTGTTCAATAATTTCTGCGTGTACAATTAATTCAGTGGCATTGGTTGTATTCTTCATATTTTGTCATCACTATTGCTATCTCTATCTAAATTATTTCACCCCCATTAACTTAGACCCACTGTCCCCTAAACTTTTCATCTATGCTTTAGAGTTACTGTTGTCAATTTGATCTCATATAGATAATTCTTTAAAAGAGCACAATGCTCAAGGTAAACATTTTTTTTTACTAATTGAGCTTAAACTGTTGTTTGGCATAAAAATGACTTTGGGAAATAATTTCAGTTCAAGGTTTAAATATTATCTCAGAGCAATAGATTCAGGGATTCCTCCAATCTCAATGCGTCCAGTAAGTCTAGATTCCATAGGAATTTTAAATTCTGTTCTACATTTTCCCCCCTTTTGATCAGGATCCAGATACTGAGTCCTTTATCAAAACATTCAGCAATGGTAGCCAGGCACCATACAGTTCTTCTGGTCTCATGGCAAAGGAGGCAGTAATTCATGGAGGCAGTTAGATCTGCAGTCCAGTTATTTCTCTGATTCCTGGATCTCTTTCCTTCTCTGTTGCTCCAGGTGAATAGAGACCAATTGTATCTCGGATGTTGGCTCACAAGCTTTTAAGACCCCAGGCACTACTTACCAAACTAGGAAGTAGAACAGAAACTCTAAAAACAATAGGCCAATTGACTAGATGGCCCCATGAAACCATGACCCTAAGCCATCGAACCAAGCAAACTAATCCCATGAGGTGTTTGGGTGTACCTAAGTGGTATCAACAGCTGCACCACCCTCCTTTTTTTTTGGTTTTGTTGTTGCTGTAAAATTATATATAACACAACATTTTCCATTTCGCCCTTTTTATGGTGTATCGCTTGGTGATATCAGTTACATTAGTCAAGTTGTATAACCATTGCTCTTAATCAATGCCAGTTTCCCCTCACCATAGACATAAACTCACTACTTCTCAGAGAATGATTCCCTCTCTCCCTTTCCCCTCCCACCCTTGGTAACCACTAATAAAAGTGCAATATCTTAAGAATAAAGCTAGTTGAATTTTCACAAACTAAACACATCTATGTAACATCACTCAGATCAAGAAACAGAACGTTACCGGCACTTCAAGACCCCTCATTATGTTCCCTTCCCAAGGGGAATTGCTATTCTGACTTCTAATATCATAGATTAATTTTGTCTGCTTTTGTGCTTTACATAAAGAAAGGAAGCAGTATGTACTATCTATTCATTCCATTGTTGTGCTATATTTCATCATGCGATGTGCCACAATTAATTTATCCCCTGTACTGCTCATGAGCGTTTTGGTAGTTTTCAATTTGGGGATATTGCAAATAGGGTTGATATAAACCTTAGTTTCATCACCAGGAGTCGGGGGCTGACTGGACTGCAGTTAAGAATGCAACAACCCTCCATAGGACTTGGCCTGAAAATTTGCTAGGCTCCTTCTCTTCCATGTCCGTTTCTCCTGGGACCACTTCTGTAATAAATTGCTTGCATATAAATCCTCTTCTCAGGGTCTGCTTCTGTGGAATCTGATTTAAGAGGAACACTGAAGCCTTTTCAATTTAAATACACTATTAAAGAAAAGTGATCAGATTAAATTGGGAGATTGTGTATGCCCAAGAGGGTGATACTTGGGTTATACATAGATCAGGCTTTCAAAGAGCTTATAGCGTGTCATTACGGGATGAACAGGATGTTAGACAAAACGAAATATATCTTAAATATAAAGTGGAAGGTGATAAATGACTCCAGAGGAATACTGGTGATCAAATAGGGAGAGAAGGAGACTTGGAGGAAGATGTAATGTTTGACCTGAGCACTGAAAGTTGAGTAGGAAATGAAGATGTAGCATAAAGACACTTCAGATGAAGGTGGCAACATGGGCGTAAGTCTATATTTTCGAGGAAACGTTAGGAAGTGATTTGTAAAGGACCCTAAGTTTTCATTACACAGAAATCTAAGTTAAAAAAAGGATAATTTGATTTTTGACAGGTGACCATTTATTTTAGACAGCCCACCGAATCCAGGAAAGCAGAAGCTTAAGATGAGCTGTGAAGATATAAATCAATAGTTCCACATCATCAGTGGCACAAAGAATATTAACTAATTCTTCCAACACAGAATTATTTTTCTAGTGAATGATAATATTTAAGGAGCAGTAGAGTTACTATATAGGAAATAAACCTAATTCTCTATTTTCTTTAGGGGGAGAAGGGTGGAGTAGATGTACTGATTTCTGATTGGTGTTCTTCAGGTCCAATACTTTGTTCCAGTTGCTTAACCTCCAATGACAGTTTATACACCTCCAGGGCCATTTGCACATCCTGCGGTCTTGGGAGACACTGCATGAGGTGTCTGCCTGATAGCACTTGCTCACAGCCTTGGGGGACTTCCTAAAAGAGACAGACAAAAGGATGGTTTTTTAGAGGCTTCTCTTCAAACTGTGATGGTGTAAGATTCTTTCAGGATTCATCACCATTGACAGCAAATTGAAGTATCAGGACCCTCCTTAAGATGATGGATGAAATCCAAAAGATACTTTGTGTCTCAGCAAAGTATTCACCTTAGGGCAGAGTTATGGATTGGATTGTGTTCCCTCAAAATAAATGTGGGAGGAGTTCCGGCAAATTGGCGCTCTAGGCAGAAGCACCACGCCGTCCCTCCACAGCAAAGATCCGAAAAACTAAGCCAGCTGAACAGAGAATACAACAATCCTAAAACGCTAAAACATCAAATGAAGAGATAAAGAACTCAGCCAAGCACCAAATGGAGTGAGAAAACTGACAGAGAATGGAGAGCGAGGAGAGATTCATGCAGAGGTCCCCTACCAGCTAACGCAGCGGGGATCCACCATCTTGGACTCCTATCGGAGACCAGCAAACAGGGGGTACGAGAAAGCAGCCTCATGGAGCATCCAGCGGGAGACAAAACAACTGGTAATTTGTGGTGTGCACTTTCCCAGACCCCAGCCCTCTTTATGCCGGCTCGGCCTCCTCTGCTTCCCGTGGCCACGGTCTCCTGACCGGGAAGTGCCGGCTGCTTGGATTCCACACACCCGAGTGGGCGGCTCTCTGGGTGTCATTTGTTGTCTGCTGGTGTTGCTTTTTTCTGCTTCTTTTGATTTCTTCCTTACCTCTTGCCATCTCCCCCTCCTTTTGCTCAAGTGCCTCGCTCTGTGCGCCATCTTTGCTTCTTCCTGAGGGGCTGCAGAGCAAAGGTAATTTGTGATATATGCTTTCCCACTCTCTACACTTCTTCACCCACACTCAGCCCCCTCTGCTTCCCATGGACACAGTCTCTTGTCCAGAAACACCAGCCCACACTAGCTGGCTCTCTGAATGCCATTTGTTGGCTGCTAGTGTTGCTTTTTTTCTTCTTCTTCTTTTGATTCCTTACTTGCCTCTTACCACCTCCCCCTCCTTTTGCTCTAATGCCTCGCTCCGTGCGCCATCTTTGCTTCTTCCTGAGGGGCTGCAGAGGACCGGTAATTTGTGATATATGCTTTCCCACTCTCTACTCTTCTTCACCCACACTTGGCCCCTTCTGCTTCCCGTGGACACAGTCTCTTGTCCAGAAACACCAGGCTGCACTAGCTGGCTCTCTGGGTGCCATTCTTTGGCTGCTGGTGTTGCTTTTTTTCTTTTTCTGGTTCTTTTGATTTCTTGTTTGCCTCTCGATGCCTTCCCCTCCTTTCACTTGAGTGCCTGACTCCGTGTGCCATCTTTGATTCTTCCTGACGGGCTGCGGAGCTCCATTCTAGTGTGGAGCTGCTTCCTGGTCTGGGCTACCACTGGTAGCTGGTGGGATCCCCGGGCTTTTGTTCGTTTGTTTGTTTTGAATTGTTTGTTTGTTTTCTTTTCCTCTTCTTGAGTTGGGAGCCCTTTCTGGCCAGGCAGAGCTGCATGGCAAGGAGACTCCCCTTCGGCTTCCACAGACGTGCAGAGGGATCCCGGAGGGCATTTCTTTTTTATTTTTCTCCTTCTTCTGTTTTTTTTGGGGGGTGTTTCTTGTTTTTTTTTTTTTAATTTGTTTTGTTTTCTTCCCCCTCTTTTTCCCTTTTTGTCTTTCTTCATTGCTCAGTTTCTTGTCTCTCTATATCTTCCTTCTCTTTCTG
>NW_004443971.1:7772281-7776090 GCF_000243295.1 Trichechus manatus latirostris
CATTGTCATAGGGCAACATGTGTAGTAACTGTTAAATGAGAAACTATTTTGTTCTGTAAGCCTTCATCTTAAGTGAGAATAACAGCACAATTGGAAGAGCTGTGCATGTAGAAATCTTTGAAATGGTGTATCTTTGGCTATGTGTATTTTCACCAAAAAAAAGGTTGAGAAGTCAGAGGGTTGATGTGGGGTTGTTAACCAATGTCATAAAAGAACATGTGTACTACTGTTTCACGAGAAACTATTTGTTCTGTAAGCCTTCACCTGTAGTACAATTAAAAAAAAAAATGTGGAAGTTCTAACCGCTGTACCTGTAAATATGACCCTATTTAGAAATAGTTTTCTTTTGTTAGGTTAATGACATCGTACCAGAGCAGGGTGAGTACTAAATCTAATTACTTCTGAGTGATGTCTTATAAATAGAGCAGAATAGACACAGAGACACACACAGGGGGAAGACAGATGCCATGTGAGGACCTGTCTACAAGCTAGGGAATGCCAAGGATTGCTGGCAGAAACCAGAAACTAGGGGAGAGGCCCACAGAAGGAATCAACGTAGCCAAGACCCTGATTTGCACTTTTAGCCTTCAGAACTGTGAGAAAATAAATTTCTGTCCTTTAAAGCAACTACTTGTGGTATTTTTTGCTGCGGCAGCTCTAGGTAACTAAGACAGGTGTCATTGAAAAGCTGCTGAAGCAGGGAAGAGACACGCTGCAGAGGACACCCAGTGGGTTCTTCAGGGACAACTGGAGGGAGAGTTCTGAGGCCTCATCCAAAATGGAGCAAAAGCATTGCATTTATTGTAGAAAATACAGGCCTGTTGGCCAGGTCACTTGGATCAATGGGGTCCTACTATCTAAGGAACTTTGTCCTTCTTGCGATAAAATGAAAGAATTAGAAATTGCCGCAACCAGCTCACTACAGTGCTTGAAGATTAAAAGTGCTGATTCCTGTAGGTGATTCAAACAACTCAGAAATGAATCCTGACAAAAGTCAGATTTCATTGACATTGACTGGGACAGTGCTTTGGAGGAGGCTGCCATTTTTAGGGGGTGATAGGATACCCTGAAATGTGTGCTACTGTTGTGGATTGAATTGTGTCCCCAAAAAATGTGTGTCAGTTTGTCTAGGCTGTGTGGTTGTCCTCTATTTTGTGATCTGATGTGATTATCCTATGTGTTATAAATCCTAACCTCTATGATGTTAATGAAACAGGATTAGAGCCAGTTATGTTAATGAGGCAGGACTCAATCTACAGGATTAGGTTATATCTTTAGTCAATCTCTTTTGATATATAAAAGAGAAAATCGAACAAAGAGGAGAGGGACCTCATAACACTAAGAAAGAAGCGCCAGGAGCGGAGGGCGTCCTTTGGACCTGAGGTCCCTGTGCTGAGAAGCTCTTAGACCAGGGGAAGATTGATGACAAGGACCTTCCCCTAGAACCTACAGAAAGAGAAAGACTTCCCTGGAGCTGGCACCCTGGAATTCAGACTTCTAGCCTCCTATACTGTGAGAGAATAAATTTCTCTTTGTTAAAGCTGTCCACTTCTGGTATTTCTGTTATAGCAGCACTAAATAACTAAGACAGCTACTTACCCACTCACACTTGGGCACCTCTGGGTACCAGGTTCTCTTCTCTGAGCAAGTGACACTTTGGAGGCCAACTACACGATAGCCTCGATCACACTGGATGGTGACATTTTCAGTCTCAATATACTGATCCTTATCCACAGAGAGCTTCCCATTTTCTACCTCTGGTTTCAAACACAGAGCTATAATGGAAACACAATTTTGATCATCCTTGATTCTCAGGAAAAGATTGTATAATAGTATAGATTATTGAAAGGTGAGAAACACTGATGATAAAGCATAATCATACTGAGTTGCTCTTTGCCTCTGTTTATTTTATGATATTAATAAAATTAATAATAGTAATGTTTTTACACACATACTACGTGTCAATGTAAGTACTAATGAAACCAATATTACTTTCTCCATTAGGCTAGGGGGAAAAATGAGCTACAGACGGTTTATATAATTTTTCCAAGGTCACATGGTTTTTAGGTAATACAATTATGTTATAAGCCTAAGTATTGTGACTTCAGAATCTGAGTTTTCAAAACTACTATAACTCAAAGCCTTGCTCTTTACACGCTCCTGAGTATATACTTTTTATTCTCCTTCCCTTAACATCCTCTTGTGTTAAATAGAGATACTAGTGGGAAATTATCTCCTCGAGTTGCTATTAGCAAAGTGATAAAAATGCCATGTGGAATTGAAAAGGCAAACTCAAACTTGACCTCATTAGGTCAACTGCAGCTTGATGGTCAACAAGAAATCTTTTATCAGGTCAACTTTATTACAAATAGGTAGTCGCCTGTACAAGGGCTCTAATGGAGATAGCAGATACTTCAAGGATGTTTGGAATTTACCCATAAGAGTCCTCTTTCAAACTTAAGCAGGTGCTCACTAAGATTTTGCTAAATCTCCATTGATACTCTCAACTGTGATCTCTTGGTCCAGAATCAGAACCACATATACATGGACACTTGATTTATTACAAAGGTAGCACTGCAGAGCAGTGAGGAAACTATGTTCTATTTCATAAATGGTGCAGGATTAACTGGCTGTCCATTGGGGGGAAAACAAAGTTTCACTCGTACTTTGCACCATAAACAAAAAGCAATTTCAGGTGGATTAGAGATATCAATGTGAAAGGTAAAACAATAAAGCTTCTAGAAAGTAACATAGGAGAATATTTTTGTGACATTGCTGTAGGCAAATCTATCTTAAATAGGACACAAAAAGCACCAACCATCAATGAAAAGATTGATAAATTAAAATCTAAAACTTCTGTTCATCAAAAGTAGGACACACACACTACTGGTAGAAATGTAAATTGTTACAACTACTTTGAACAAAATTTGGCATTATCTACTAAAGGTGAATATGTGCAAACCCTATGAAGCAGCAACTCCACTTCTAAATTTATTCTCATCAGAAACACATGCACATTTGTACCAAGAGACATGTCCAAGCATTATTCCTAATAGTCTACAACATGAAAAACCCAAACTTTACCTATACAATGTTTATACAGTATTAAAAAGAATACATAACACATGGTATATTCATCCAATGGAATATCATTGTTGTTGTTGTCAGGTGCAGTTGAGTCAATTCCAACTCGTAGCGACTCTGTGTACAACAGAATTAAACACAGCCCAGTCCTGTACCATCCTCAAAATAAATCATTGCTATGTTTGAGCCCATTGTTACAGCCACTGTGTCAATCCATCTTGTCGAGGGTCTTCCTATTTTTCGCTGACCCTGTACCTTACCAAGCATGATGTCCTTCTCTAGGGACTGGTCCTGCCTGATAACACGTCCAAAGTGCGTGAGACAAAGTCTCTCCATCCTTGCTCCCAAGGAGCATTATGGCTGTACTTCTTTCAACGCAGACTTGTGTGTTCTTCTGGGAGTCCGTGGTATATTCAATATTCTTCACCAATACCGTAACTGAAAGGCATCAATTCTTCTTCGGGCTTCCTTATTCATTGTCCAGGTTTCACATGCATGTGAAGCGATTGAAAATATCATGGCTCGGGTCAGGCACACCTTAGTCCTCAAGGTTACATCTTTGCTTTTCAACACTTTAAACAGGTCTTTCGCAGTAGATTTGCCTAATAGAACACGGTGTTTGATTTCTTAACTGCTACTTCCGGGGGTGTTGATTGTGGATCCAAGTAAAATGAAATCCTTCACAACTTCAATCTTTTCTCCATTTATCATGATGTTGCTTATTG